>NC_054548.1:5350771-5650771 GCF_017654505.1 Polyodon spathula
TTAATATTAGATAGTGCAGTATGCAGTACATGTGCACTGTAATCATACTTGCCAACATTCGGAACGCTCCTGGGCAAAAAACATTATCGTATATCATTATCATATAATAGACGTATCCCCCCAAATCAACACCACACGACCATCATGACAGTAAAAATAGACATGAAGCGTTTTTACCTTTGTAAAAGTTAGTGATCAGCAGATGTGTGGTTTTCATTAACTCTGGTGTGGAGAATAAATGTTTTTTTTTTTTTTTTTTTTTTTTTTTTTTCTATGGGTAAATATCAGGACTTTATTCCTATGCATCTGACAGATTTGCTAGGAAATTGGGACTGTCCTGACCATATAGGGACTGTTGGCATGTATGTGTAACAAGTCTTGTAATCAAACTTCAGAAGACAGAAGGCCTGAAATAGCCAGCACGGTTAGTACATATATAGAGGTGCACTTCTGGTGGCTGGGCTGTGACGTCAGTAACGAAGGGGTGAAAATCGGAGAAGTTAAATTACGGAGCCAAGCAGGTTAGTAGAACAGAGACAAGCAGGTTGTGAAGTGGATTAAGGAGAGCGGGAAAAAAACTGTGTTGGATCTGGTATCCAGCTCCGTTCTACAGCTTGTTCAGAAGGTCGTGTATTGTGGCTTGAGCTCTGGTGCCTGTGGACTTTTCCTTGGCTGCTTTAATAAAAGAACCCGGTCCCTCTTGTACAGCTCGCCTTGACCTCCACCATCTGATAATTTTCCTAACTTCTTATTGGTTTGCTGTGCGAGTGGGGCAATTCCCACCCCTATTTATGACAATATTCATGAATGTACATGAATGTATGTTGAGTTTCTAGTCCATTTTTACAATTCCTGAGGGAACAGTATTACCTTGTACATATACTGTTGAAAGTTTAAAATAATATGTGGAATTACTATTGTTATATATTTCAGTTCTTCTCTTTCCACATATACAAATGTGCCATTTGAAATAAACTAAAGTGTTTAAATGTTAAAATGTGCTGTTTTTACTGAATTAGCATTTGTATTAGCAGTTTCCCCAGAGAGTATTCAGCAGATGGACCTTAGTTTGAATTTCACATTATCTCTGTTGGCATATTCACTCATGAGCCATTCTCTGAAGCTGAGAAGCCTAGCATCCTCATTACAGCCCCGTAAAGAACATGCATCATTGAGCTTCCTTTCTCAGCTTTGAGAAATATTAGTTTGATATATTCTCTACAATGAGTGGCAGTGTGATAGTTTCCAACCTCATGTTTGTTAAGATTTAATGCAGTCATTGAAAGAACAGAGGAGATATTTGGTGACATACTCCTAAGACATTGCAAATATCCCACAGCACAGGCTAAGCAAATCAGAGATTACGCTACTGACAACATTTCCACTTGATTGCAGCTTCTCTCTTGAAATCGTATATCTGTTGTGACTATCTTTTTTTAATCAAATCTCCCAGGGAGTAAAACAGCACGATTTCTCGCTGCGAAAGAAAACATAAACTGAAGGATAAAAAGTGACATTTCGGGCCCCTTGTCTCTGCACTGCTTGATTTATTAAAACACTGTATGCATCTGACCTGTGTTTAAAGTTTGAGGCACCTCTCCTGTCAAGCATCCATCATGTAAAACGTTATTGTTTGCCCACCACATTGTAACTAATAATATCTGGCTTCTTAGCTCCGTGTCTTTGAATTCTGATCATGCTCCATTTTATTTCTCTGGGACCTATTAGATCCTGCTTCAGCTGTGCAAATGGGCAATGGAAATTAAGCTTGCTAAAGTGCTTTTTTGCAGGGCAAACAATCTGTGTTTCCCATCAGTTCACATGTCAAGTGGTTTGGATGCAGACAGGTTTCTTTTCAGAGGCAGCAGGTGCCATCAATCTTCATGACTTTCTGATACACATCATTTCACCTCTACCTGTTTTTTTTTCAAGAGATTGGGGGAGATGGCTGAGTAATCAAGCACATCTTCAGTAACACAAACTCCTAACATATAAAGATCATCAGAGCATTCTGGGGTTACTCAAGAAAAGGATTACCCAAAGGATTATTAGGGCTCTGTACGCAAACTGTTAACCTTAATCCCACCATCTGTGTTAAAATGATTCTATTAACCCATTCTCTCCTCATAGGATAGTTTGGATTCATCAAATTGCTATGTTGCTAGCATTTACATTGGGAAGACAGCACCTGCTTGATATCACTTCAAAGAGACTAGGCAGAAATGGTGACACTAATCAGAGTTGACATTATTAGGAGTGTTTCTGACTACTACTACTACTACTACTACTACTACTACTACTACTACTAATAAGAAGAAGAAGAAGAAGAAGAAGAAGAAGAAGAAGAAGAAGAAGAAGAAGAAGAAGAAGAAGAAGAAGAAGAAAACACCACGGCTAATATACATTAACTACTGTACATTGGTTAAACTCAACAAACTGTGCACTGTTTATTCACTAATATAAAGTCACAGTACATTGTCATTTATTTCAGACTATTACCATTAGCAGCACAATGCGCACACTCAAATATTCGTAACAATTATGGCCATTTTTATGATTATGATAGTAATGCATAAGTAATGTTGCTATTACTTGGTATGTGAAGAAAGAAAAGAATACATGCAAAAAAATGCATTGAATCAGCTCTTGACTCCAATAGGGCAGTGATGCCTGATTTCCAGTCTCAAGATAAAACCCACCCAGGAGGGAGGGAGAGGGACCAGTGTGATACAGTGAAAGGAAAAGCGTCATTCTTTGTTTTGTGAGTGAGGAGGTGAGGCAGATGGAACATTTGGCTCAGAATCTTTCTTTTCAGAGATATATTCATTTTTACTTTGAAAAAAGGATTTCAGAGCAACTTTTCTGAAGACATAGAGATATTAAAATATACATTTTTTTTAAAAAAAGAGATCAGGTGCACAATTTCATTTTGTACTAGTCGCACCGGTACAGCTATACACACAGACAACACTTGGCCATGTGCCTGTACAATAACTAATAACTCCTCTTTTAATTTACTTTGCACACACAAGCTGTTGTCTGCTTTGCATTACATATTTTTACGACAATGAGTTGTACTGTTTTAAGGTTACAGATTCAATAATCAGACATTAGCCTAATATTGAAAAATAATCTGTACTTTCTTGGTACACAAGCATCTCTCCATCACAATAAATACCTTAAACTCCCAAAGAAATACAATGTTCTGAAGATTTGCTAGATTCTCTGATCTCATCGTATTTTAGCATGTACGGCACAGAAGCACCTCCCTCATCACAATAATCCCAAAAATAAGTTTTAAATAAATAATGCAGAGTTAATGCACAGTGCAAGAATCACAATGATAACATTAACATTAAAACATCTTCCTGTCACTTTCTGAATGAAAACCAGGGCAGACATGGATTTGTGGTTCTGTTGGCAGCTCCGCACACTGAAGAGGTCACCAGGGTACGATCTGAGTACTCGTATTGGCTTCCGAGAAGTACAATTACGAGAATGAGTGATGGGTTCTCTATACAGTCCTACCATGTAGCATAAACTATACAAAAAGTCTCAATCTACTTGCATGCAGTTTGAAATTATATTAAGGGGGGGGGGGGGGATCTTCTGATTGATATTAAGAGGAGAGTGATAATAACTGAAGAGACATTTCCAGGAGCTTGTTTCCATAGACTCATTATATATTCTGTCTGAGACATTTCAATGTGGTGATATTAAGTAGGTTTCACTGTAACTTGAAACGCTAAAATATTTCAGTAACTATGGAAAGGAAAGGAAAGGTTAAGGGACATACACTTTTCACCTCTTATGTTGAATATATTATAATTTTTATTACAGTAACATATCTGACTGTGGTGGAACCAGAGTAAGGACAGATATGTAAAAGGCGGATACATTAATCCTGTTTTAAATATCATTATACACAGCTGTAGCAATTAGTATATTCACACAGTAATTGTTTTGAAATTCAGCTTTTATTAGGGATCTCCTCCCTAAACTCCTTGTTTAGAAAAACACGGCATTAATGCTTGTGACAGGGTAGCTGTCTGCCGCGTGGGTGCGTGCATTTACTGCTGAGTGACAGGCAGGAGATCTAGATGGAGATTGAAGTTGATATATGCCCTGCAGGCAAACAGGATTTATTTACATATCAACATACTGAAGAGTTCACATGACGCTACCAGCAATAGCAGTGCACGGAGCACACACAACACAGTGTATGAAAACTTTGGTAGGATCTACAATCTCTGAACAAATCTTCTCTGTTCAATAATAAACTAACATAGACGAAGAGGGTGATCATGGTGGATAAACGGTTAGGGCAGATATGTGACGGGTGGATACACGATGGATTACTGTATTTCAATATTAGCTTTTATTATGAAAAGTCATATTGTAACTATTTTAACTCTTACAAACTGCAGTGTTTATTTTTCTTATCACTCAGTACTGTATTTTTGGTCACTGCTTGCTAGCTTATACTTCCTTGCAAGAATTGTAAATGGCACTCACTGGCATGGTATGTTTAAATTGGTTATAAACCTATTTCATGGTAATAAATAAATAAATAAATAAATCTAAAAGGGCAGGATCAAGTGGAATTGTTTTTATTTTTCATGAATAGTAGCTCTACTTTCATAACATGCAATTGTTCTTTACACGTATTTGTCTTTTGTCATTTTGTATGTTTATTAACTTTCAAACACATAAACAATGTAATGAAACACATGTTACATAGAAAACAAACAGGTCTGATAGGAATGTTATATGCACTGACTAAAAAGAAAATCATTCATCTGCAGCAGCTTGTGTATCTCTGGGGCAGATATGGAAATGAAGGAGCAGGAGGAGACACAATCATTATATACAAGGTCATTATAAGGCTTCATCCGGCAAGGTTTTGAAAAGACAAACAGCCTACCTCATGAGGGTTTGTAAACAAGGCTGAATGGATTGGTTTCAACCCATTCACTAACACAGATGCTAAGGCCTCAATGTTATAATTAACTTCTTCCAATCCTTTTGCTGAAACATGAGAGGATATAACACTCCTTAGACTTAGATTAGGGGTAAATGGTGAACACGACAATTGTAATGATTTTGCACCAATCTTCACCAAACTTATTTTATTTTGCATTCCTAGCCTCTAATAGAAGTTTCAAAATGCCTTTCACTATAACTGTGCACCTGTTACAGGATTATGAGGACCCTGTGCCTGCACTGGGTTTGGCTTACTTTTATGTTGACAAAGTAAAAAAAGCTCTACAAACACAATTCTGCAGATTATAGGGCAAATAATAACCCCTTCAATCTCAATTAAAAAATAAGCTCTGAGTATCTAAAATCAGTATTTCTAGTACCTGTGAATACGATCACACAGGTCAAGCTCTTATTCTTCCATCTATTTTATTATCATTATAATTATACTGGTACCATCTAAATAAATTCTGTTCTTTTCAGAGGACAGATTAAATGTTTAGCTAGAATTAACTAAATAGAATGATACAGAAGAAAACAATTTGTTTGAAATTAAATTAGTTCAGAAAGAAGTTATCTGTTGATGTTTGATATATCTTTCCAGAGTACCCATTGCTGTAATTTCAAATGTGTTCCATAGAGATATATCAGTTATAAACATGATGTATGTGCTGTATGCATCAACATTATTAAAATAATATCTAGTTTAAGCTTGAACTAGTGTGCTATATTTTTATATACTGTATGGTGTTTAAAAAAAAAGTAAAGTTAAGATAATTCTCAGGAGGTTGTGGGCATGCATACACACACACATATATATTCTTCTTTTCACTTCGTCCTTGATGCTCTCCAGAGATGAGATGTGAAAGTAACTGGGTAATGCAAATTAAAAATATAGCTTTGATGACGAAAGCATAAGATTTGTTAGGCAGTTTCTAGGGTTTTTGTTTATCTTCTATAGAAGACCTGTGACCTTATTTCTGTAAATAATAATTTTATAATAATATATATATATTTTTTTTAAATGTCTATATCATTTATATAAAATGTGTTTCATTAGTATTCACCTAACAGAATGGAATCAGCATTTTCATATAAAATACCTTAACATGTTTCCAGTTAAAGACCTTCAGACGTGAGATCAAGAATAAGAAACCAAGGGTGCCATCAATAAGAAAGGAGAGACTAAAGGCTCCCACTCTTGTGATTTCCATGCACCGTGAGTCAACAAGGACAAGGCACAGCTTCCTTCATTAAAAGCTCTAATTTAAACGACTGATGTGGTGAGTTTAAAAGGTATTCAGTGGGTGACTGCTTGGACTGGCAGTGTCTGTCAGCAGCATTTTGCCGATCTTCTGACATGCAGGAGTATTTAGCATTTGCGCTCCATAAGGGTGCTTTAATATCCCACAATGAGCTACAAATCAGCATTCACCTAAAAGTAAATTAAGAACAAATGCTGTTTTTTAGATAGGAACACATTCCCTGTAATGAGAAATGTATGTGTCATAGGAGTTGCAACAATTAGCATTAATTACAGAATAAAAGTAAATATATAAACACAATTAAAACACTTACAGTGCATAGACCAGCATAATTAACACCTATAAAATGATAGCATAAAACAGCAGTAGAACATCATAGCATGTATATTGTAATATTCTGCTTGAAGCACTAAAACTCTAATACAAACACTGAAGTCTAATAAAAAAAATTATAGTCAGGGCAAAAAAACATGTTAAGATAACATTAAGTTTGCAACATAAACCTGCAAAACTATTGAAATTGGGGTTACGTTTTTACACTACAACAATGTTAACTGTCTTCTAGAGAGACCTATTTAACTGGTCAAACTGGCAACGTATGAGATTGGTGGGTGGAGTCTCCTTACGGAAAGACAACAAGTTTCCAATTCAGATACAGCTGTGACAAACCTGCACTGTAATTAACTTTGGAATATAAGCAGTGTTTCACTTCTATTCCCTCAGGGGAGAAGAGGGCTCCACTTGTTGTTTCATAAGATCACCATGTGAGGCATGCTGATTGGCTAATCAGAGATACTATAGAGAAAGTATACACCTTCAGTTCGGCTACATCCAGACACACCTGGTATAGAAAACAGCAAGTGGAGCACACTGCGTATCTTTAATAGTACACTTCAATCTTTCTCGTTAGATGCTTTACATGTACATTTATTGTACTTAATCCAGTTTTTCTTGCTTTTTTTTATGATATTTTTTGGGTGGCCAAATGAGGCACATTTACAGTTCTTCAACTAAACCCAAAAACTTCTCATAAACCCAGTTTAAGAAAGATTCACAATATCATTTGTCACGCAAGGCCAAATTGGAACACTGACAGAAACATTAACATTCATATTTTAATATGAATTAGGTAATTTGAATTTTGAAGGAGACTTTTTCTTCCTAAAAGAAAACTACATGTAAACCCAAATTGCCCGAAAGGTACTACAAAAATAACGTGACAAAAAGGTGAGACTTGCATACAAAATAGAATTAGTTTTTCCCTGAAGTACCTTAATGTCTTGTATTATGTTTCAGCTCAGAAAGACTGTTTTTTATTTTCAAATATTAAGGACATTGAGCTGGGTTCTTAACGGTTATTTGTAGTCAAAGAGAAGCCTGCTCTGAAATCATATGTTCTTTTCTAAGACTGAAAGGTCAAAAACTTTTTTTTTTTTTTTTTTTTTTTTTTAAATAGGCTAATTTCTGTAGGAGCATTAAGCCATTTCAAGAATACCATGTGCTATATTTCATAGTCACAGTTCTGAAAAAAATGAATGTTCAACAAAGCAGTTTGTGAGCTGGAGCAAATGACAACTAAAAACTATATTTAACATTTGAAAAGGAGACCAGGGACCATTATTTATCCATCAGTGGTTCTGTGTTATAAGGTTAAAACAGTTAAAAACCATCACCTGCAATACTACATGTTTCCTGGGCGTCTTTTTTAGAGGACTTTCCAGATGCTACTGTTATTGACTGAAAAAGGCTTCCACTGATTGACCGTGTGCTTTTTACTGTTCCAAGTGGTCACAGGAAATGAAGTGATTCTATGGATTGGTTTACATGCAAAAACATGAACAAGTTTCACCTTTTTGTCATGCTATTTTGGTAGTACCTTATAGGCAATTTGTGTTTATATGTAGTTTTTTTGTTTCAGGAGAGAGACTCACACGAGTTAAAACAATTCCTCAGTAGATGTTAATCCACCTGGGCATTTCTGTATCTTTGTTCTGTTAATCTTGCAGTAAGCTGATGTAAGCCATACATATATGCAAGTCTTTTATTATGCATTTTTCAAGTATGAAAAAAAAGAAAAACGGAAACATTTTTGGCACGAATATCAAATTCCTCTAACAATACATACTTTGTATATTGCAACAGGTCGCCAACATCTTTGGAGCAAAATAGGTTTTATGGGTGTGATTCGCCAAATATTTTGGTTGCAAATATTTATGGCTTATAGTATTTGTCTTTATGCACAAATTCATGTAATTTGATAAAAAAATGATAAAAAAAAAAAAACATGATGAAAGAAGCTATTTTTGATCTTGGTTGTTACTACAGAATATCTTGTTACGGCCTTTAGTTACAGGAGAAAGTTGAGCGAGGTTAGGTCACAAATGGGAGCTTCTCTGCTGAAGTCTTGTGAACCATGCAAAAAAACCCCAAAAAACACTTACCATATCATGTTTTGGCCACACACTTGCTAAAGCTAGAGGTATATGCATGATATGTGAATGCTGCATCTCATGACAATGGAGAGAGAATTCGGAGTTACTAAACTGCATGTAAACCAAGCCTGTGTTAACTCAATGAACGGGCTCCCCAATGAACAGCTTATGGTAACTGGTCAGATACAAGAAAATACCCCGGTCTTTTCTCCTTCGCCATCCCAGATACTGGCACTGCCTTAGTCTTGGCAATCATGGAACTATTTGATACCCTCAGACCAGAGTGCTAAGACACTACTGTTTTGTGTTTTGGTACACATCCTGAAGAAGCCATTGCTATTATGTATTAGCTTGTTGTTTGTCATCAATACAGGACATCACGTTTCAATAGACAGAACTGGTTTTGAACAAGGGCTTACCTTGCATGATCCACCCTGTACTCTAGCCAACAGTAAGTTTCAGTACAGCCCCCCAGATATCTATGTGTTTAATGATAGGTGTGGGTCTGTATACAGTGAAAAGGTGTAGAGTTGCTGAAGTGTGCAGACTTGATGACAGATACCTACAATAAAAGTATGAGACAGACACAGCACTACATTTATTTACTTTATAACTAATGGATTATTGTATATCCACACAGGATTAAGGCTACATATGTCTCTTCAAAACTGAGCGCACGATGTACAAAATATTAATGTCATATTGTTTTATTCACTGAAACAATCATTTATTGTGTACAATACATTCATTTTATTTGCCTCTTGCTAAGAAATTAAAATTCAATAAACATTCAGTATTATATATATATATATATATATATATATATATATATATATATATATATATATATATATATATATATATATATAAGTAAGATAGGGTTTTAAACTGTTCCTTTTTTTAAAAAATGGTAGTGCTTAAGCATGAATATATATATTGGATCTTGTAGTTATGGAGTCGGGGGGAGAGTATGTAATCCCCATTTAACACCATAGCACAAACCCATTTTCAGCTGGTTTATGATACTGCAGTTAAAAGCAAAGTCAATTGTAGGGCTGTAGAGTTTGTCATGTATCATCTACTCCCCTGGCCAGTACAAGAGGCTAGCAGGAGAAAACGAGGAAAAGGAGTTAAACTACAAAGTCAGAATTAATTGTCTCTAAATATACATATCAAAAGAATAAATGTCCAATTTACTGAATGAGCAGTATATTTAATGTTCCTTTTGAAGCTGGCATTTAAAAACACACCGTTGCTGCATATGTATAGAAAAATATTGAAAGGTCACAGTCAATCTCACTGGTTAGTGGAGGCCTGTCTATTTATATTCTGAAATTCCTGAGGGAGCCTCTCAGTCACAGCCCATGGCTGCTTGCTTTCCCATTACTCACTGTGCTGCAACCCAGGCTGCATCCCTGTCACCTACTAGATATGTGCAAAATGTCATTGCCAATGTGATGGAACGAAAGAAAAAAGCATCACTCACCACATACAAACCAGAGTGTTGTGTTTTTTCTTCTTTGTGTAAAGCCGCACCTGTCCATCAGTGTCAATCAATATTTGTAGTGGAAAGCACAAGGCAAGTTATTGATTTAATTAAGGTGAGCTGAGATAAAGTTCAGTTATGTAATATAAGAATTCACAGAAAGGGAATGAGGAAAGCAGAGTGTTGAGTAAGACCAAATGGATACATTAAACTGGTAGTATTATTATGAAAAAGAAAAGGCCTTTTCAAGTTGAATACTTTCAAATGGATATCTTGATGTAGTATGTGAAACAGGGAAACTTTCAGCCTGATTTCATCAATCATTAAACTTTCAGCAGGATTTCATTTCTAATTATAACATCTGGTATGATACTTTCCCTAAATCTTTACCACATTTCAAGTAAAAATGCAACAAAATCAATGCTTTTCACAGGTTCATTTGAAAAAAAAAAAAAAAAAAAAAAACTAAAAATTCCTGTCATTACAAACTGATATCAGATGTTTGAATAGTAATACATCAAATATACAGTTGCATGCAAAAGTATTGGCATCAATTTATACCATAATAATGAATACAACTCTTCTGTGTTCAGGTGCCTTTCTACAGTTCTTTCGTGCATTATTTCTAAATCTTTCTTTAAGTCCTTTGTTGTTAATCTTGGATTTTTATTGATTTATTGATTTATTTATTTAATCTGCCCGAACGATTTTCTTACCAGCTGCCTGCTGTTCCCGTAACTTTCTTTGGACGTCCACTTCTTACATGTATTTCAGTTGAATTCGTCCTGTGGTACTTCTTGATCATTGCTCTGATTCTGGATTTGGGTATTCCATATTTGTTAAATACTGTTCTGTAGCCATTTTCTTTGTTGTAGTTTGCGAGTGCTTTTCACCAACGTGAATCCAACTGTTTTGTCTTGAACATCATCCGTTGTGTTCTGTTCGACAGATGTTGGAATTAATGACCTTATTTTCTGGCTACTGACTATATGATGCAGCTAATATATTGTGTAATGCTTTTCAATCAATTTATATATTTTTTTAATTAGTTCTATCACATTTTTACAGACTTTTTATGTAAAGGTGCCAATACTTTTGTCATGAACAAATATTTGAAATTACTTGTGTTTTTTTTTTTTTTTTTTTAAGGATTGTAAACTACCATAAATTGTGTATTTTTGTCTTTCTAATATTAATTAGTGGCTGTATTTCACTAAATGCTTGTATTTAAGATATTTTCTTGAATGATCTTATATTAAGTGTAGGTGCCTTTACTTTTGTCTACAACTGTAAGTAAGGTAGTCATGGTTTATTCAGCTGCATTAAGCAGCAGAATATATAGTACTCTCTTTCCTGACAGCTATTAATTTTAGAAGCTCTAATATTCAATTTTATATATATATATATATATATATATATATATATATATATATATATATATATATATATATATATATATATATATATATATATATTTTTTTTTTTTTTTCAGAAGGAGAAGTGTTCTAATTAACATGCAGTTTGTGTTATAGTAACAAAGCTTATGGAGTTGTTCAATTAATTTTTGTATAAAGCACTAATGAAAAACAGTCTAGCAATGTTCTATTATTATACATAAAATTAGAATACACTCCTTTCCAATATACAGCAAACTCTTTGGATTTATATCCCACTCTCATTATCATTACCCTTATGTTCTTTCACTGTTTGATAATACAGTAAGTGTCCATCATTTGCATCCTCATTTAAAAGCACTATACATTTCTGAACAGTTTCTTTGAATTTGCTCATATCTGCCATGTGTATCAAAATAAAATCTAGTCACCACTAGAAAACCTGTCGCTATGCTAATAACACGCTGTAAGTACATGACATACAATTAGAAAATTATCTGATTATCAAGTACTAGTTTGCTCTTGGGAACACTGGCAGTGAGATGACTGTGCCTGCTATGTAATCTCTCTAAGCTTAACTTTGATTTTCTTTTTTTTATTGAACTGCTGTGCATTTCTGATTTTCAAATACAAATACACAACTTTCAGTCCTTTTAAAATTCATACATTTTTATGATGCTTTCAATGTAGTGTATATCTCATGTTTTCAGAAATGTACAGTAAGTACCTGAGTCAAGGCATGATTTATATTTAATCTATAATTCATTGTTAATATTATCATCCAAACAGGACAATTTATTCCATGCACAAGAGAACTTCTATGAACAAAACTGAAAAGACCCATCCTCTGATTGAAGATCCCCAAGTGTAACTCAAAGGTTCGTAATGGCATTAACATAAAAACAGTACATTTCCAAATGATGTCAGCCAATGTTGCTTCGTATCTGCAGATGAGCACGATGTGCAGGCAATATGTGTCACACAACCACTTCAGTTCTGTAGTTGTGGAACTCGTTACAGATAAATATGTGAACTGATTTTTTTCCTGCTTTGATTTATGATCATTACTGAAGCGTGTTTAGTTAGAAAAGCAGCAATGTTATATCAGCCCTAACGTTTCCATTGTTCCATAGCCATGGTGGCCAATACACAAAGTATTGCCATCCATTTGGAGGATCTCAACAGGCTGTACCATTCACCAGCAATAAGAGAACAACTGTACTTTATTATTATTATTATTATTATTATTATTATTATTATTATTATTATTATTATTATTATATAGTATTGCGTTATAAAATATCATAATACAGATAAAAGCAGTTATGAAAATACAATAAGATCAAATTTAAGTAAGAGCAAAATAAAGAATACAGTAAGAGCAAGTTTGACTAAGAGCAGTTAATATAGTAAATATTTGCTTATATGAGTAACGTCCAGTAAGAACAGATAGTGGATGAGAATAATTTCCCAATAAGAGCAAATACAAAAAAAACATGAGTATGGTTACCTATAATAGTAAAATCAAATACAAGATACAGTTATAGTTAGGAACAACAGTTGAATGTGGCAAGGTATGGAGCAGTTCAGTGCAGGTACAAGCTGATACAAGCACTGGAACAGTTGGGTACCATATAGTCCAGTATAGTCGAGAGTTGAGGTTTACAGATACTGTCTGAACAGGTCTGTCTTAAGGACCAGTCTTGATATCTGTGGTTCGGTCGTTCCACCACTGAGGGGCAAGGGTGGAGAAGGAGCAGGCTTTGGAGGTGGGGGAGCGAAGGGGGGGTACAGCTAGGGGTGTAGGGAGAAATGATCTGGTAGAGGGAGCAGTCTGGTAGAGGGAGCAGAAAGTTCAAGACAGCAATAAGTGAGTACAAGAGTCTCTCTGCAACCCTCCCCTCCACCTCCACCTCCACCTCCTGTGACATATGTTTAATTAATCCTGTAACATACTGCCAAAAGTTGTTTTCAGGGTTTTGTAAGTCAAATAGGTCTCAAGAAAAACAAATCCCCTGGGGATTAGAAAACTTGTAAAATCTGTAGACAACAGAAGGCATCAAATACATTGTTGTGTTGGTCACATATTCCAAATCATGAAAAAAAAGAACTTCCTGACAAAACTGTATGTTTACTTCTGTGAAGGCTCCCTGGCAAACCCCATTCCATTGGCAAAAAAAAAAAAAAAATCCTATCTGAAAGCCTATTCACAAACATAGTGTGGACAAGATACTGGTGTTACAAGTGTTTATATTGTTTACCAAACTCCTGTACATTCAAAGAAAGGTGTAATTATTTAAAATGTCATTGTCAATTGTTTTCTACTATCTCTACCAATTTTAAGCAATTGCTATGAGATATTCTGGGACATTTTAATTGGACTGCCTTGACCTAGTAGCGCCAATTACACATCCATGAGCTCTGTGGAAATGCTTAGCTGTAAATCACTGTCTTTTTGATGAAGTGTAAAATGGACAGTTTGCTGGTATTTTGAGTAGAATATTCACCTTTGATATCTTTGATATCTTATTCATAATGCAGTTGTGCTGAAGCTGAGAAAAAATATGTCATGATAAGTGTTATTTAGACAACCAGCGGTGTAGTGCTATTCACTACCCCACACCCCCACCCCCAGCTCTCTCACCCTAACACATTGCCTGCAGTCCTTGTTTCCCCATACACTCAACAGAACTGCAGTTTATCACTAGCAGTTATGGTATTTGTAAGGGCTAACAAGTGGTATTGAGGTATTATTGTAAAGCAACTAGACTTACAGCTATGTATATTAAAGATAAATAAATACGCAAATACTGTACATATTTTCACAGCCAGTTTCATACACTAATACACTCATGATTAAAACACTCATTATTATTATTATTATTATTATTATTATTATATTATTATTATTATTATTATTATTATTATTATTAATAATACTAATCCTGTGCATAACACTCCCCCTACTCCCCCTTCTTGTATATTGAATGGTTTGGTCCAGAATCAGCTTGTCTCACTGTTCTATTGCAGCCGCTTAAGAGTGAATGACACTGAGGTTTTGAAACAGAAGTACTTGTTGCGATTGAGTTTTATCATTTAAATAAATGTTTACTTTATTGTATCTACATTATTTCTTATATATGATTAAAAAAATGAAGAACTGTTCCAATTATTACATCTAATTGTAAAACGCTGACACCTCAGCACAGCGTTAATGCAGGTTCCCTTCACCGCTCTCCATTATTCACACCTGTTGTTCCAGACCAGGCATGCTCTATTCCAACTTTTTTTCATTATCTCTCAAGTGTTTCTTATGGTTATTGTATTCTTTGCTTATTTGTATGGGTTATACAGATGTATATCTCCATATATTAATAGGAGCAAAACAGTTCAATATTCTCCATGTGAAGTATGGAAGCGGCACTCTCCCACAACCCCCCAGCACTACACCCCTGCTTAGAACCTCATGTAGGCACCAGAGATTTGTTTTTAAAAGTTTCCATAGCCTTTGGTGCCAAATATGATTCAATATGTTGCTCTGTTTTGTTGGAGTGCTAAGCTTTTCCTCTGAATAATTTCATTCATTGTTGCTAGAGAGACAATCTAAGTCAGAAGGAATTGTATTTTGAGTGTCCCTGATCCCTTTGTGTGTAGATGCTCATTGAATATTAACCTTGCATTGATGGATGGCCCTCTACGTGACTACATTTTTGATAGATTTTGTTGCATCAAAAGGAGGTAACAAGATTTCTTCTGCCTATATCACAATAAACTATTTACTATGACATGGCCAAATCGTGGCACAACTTAAAAGTGTAGGTAAATAGCCTTCCCACACTAAAAAGCAGTGCCAATTGACCAAGTTTTTGGAAACAAGTCTGAAAGCCATACCATTTGTTTATGAGACTTCCGCAGTTGAGATCCCGTTGATGATGTAACCTCACAGAACTTTCTACTAAACTAAAGGCTGTACCAAGCAAGTCTTTATTAGCAACTGAGATCTTCTGAAAGTAACTGCTTCTTTGACCAACTAGCAAAAAAAATAAGCGACTGGTATACTGGGTCCCCAACAACAAAAAATATAACAAAAATATACAAAATTCAGATTCAGGTATTTATTACATTTTTTGGTGGCCAAATGAGGCTAAAATTAATTAGATCATTTGCATTTAGAAGGAGAATTTCACTCCCTAAAAGAAAACTACATGTAAACCCAAATTACCACAAAGGTACAACCAAAATAGTGTGACAAAAAGGTGAGACATCTTTATTTTTGCATGTAAACCACACCTATGTTTTTTTTTCCTGGCATCGCTTTTATTGTCATCTAAATATGTGTGGAGTCACTTGGAAGCTCTCCTCTTGTACAATGTTCAGTTTAAGATTAACAGAGATACTGCAGATGCCTGATCACTAGTATTAAGGCAGTGTGGCTGTTTTTCTTTTCAATTTAGTTCATGAATCAATCAAAGTAAGTTTTCTTTTGTTACAATAGGGCTTATTCAACATTTTTCTGTGGCCTAACATCTTGCAGTTTTATATATATATTAGTTCCACATGAATTCCTTTGTGTTTTTGCTTGATCAGATGTGGTGAATTTCCACAATGCTGATTGTTGAAAATGTCAAGAAACAACACTACCACTTAATATGAGTTACACACTCTGTCAAGCACCTTTGATGTATTTAAAATGCACAGCTATTTGGCACATCCTTTGTTCTATGACAATCCTATTAGTTAAAAGCAATGGCAGCTTGATCCTTATCTGCCTCATATTGGTTTGTTAGGGTGTCCCTACGAGGACTTTTTGATGAATCATGTAGCAGCACAGTTAACAGGTATTGACGATTCCGAACAGCAGCAGAGTCAGGTGGACGAAGTGTAGGAGAATCTCCTGATGAAAAGAAATCAAAACGAAATACATGTGCAGGGCCTCACCCCTGCCACACCTACAGATACTGAAGCTTTACAGAACAGGCCTACTATGTGTTAAAAGCTAAATATTTCAAAGAAGACTTCAACAGTTAAATGTATAGTACATACACACATTACACCACTGAACTGCATCGTTATAATAGCCTCACTTTTTTTAAGAGTCTGTGCTGTGCTAGTAAGTAAGTTCATTGTATATTTAGTTTATTGTACTGTATGTCAAAAATCAAAAGGAAAACCAACAGCACATAAATGCCTTTTTTTTTTTTTTTTTTTTTGCTTGTAAACATATCCACTGTTTATGTATTTATTTGTTCTAAGATGATGTATTGTTTGATGTTGGTCACTTGAAAAGCAAATGGAAAGATTGTTATCTAGCCAAGTTGTTGTCTACCATATCTAACAGTTCTGCATTAACATGCAAATTAATGCAAAGTTTGAAGTTAATTGCCACTGTTTAAAAAAAGAAAAACTGTGAGGAAAGGCTATAAGGGGTAATGGTAAAAAGGCTAATTTTTCAGTTGATGATGAACCACATTCATTTAGACTGCTGCTCTTGTTTGGTAGTGCTGTGCAGAATAATATTCACGCACGGAAGGCGCCAGCCACCCCTTCGCAGGTGGTCCCATCACCACAAACCTGCACTAAATTGCTGCCATTCATTATACTTATAGCCAGCCTGCAAGGATGCCTGGCATAGACCTGGGCAACCAATCTATACCTGTCACATAATGGAATGTCACTGACAAACCTTAATTATACCATTAATTAATAGGCCAATTTTAACACCGTGTGCATCGCAGCCTGACATTCATTAATGCAGTTTATGAATAATATCTCCTAGAGTATAATATTCTACAAAGCACAGTTTAGATTTTAAATAAATGCTGGCATTCACTGTAACACAATAATACAAACGTCTTAGTGAAAAAACAGATTTTAATGAGGGTAAGAAGTCCAAATTCTATTTTTGTAGAAGGGCTGTAGACTGTGAAATTAAGGCTTGAGATGTACTTTTTGTTCCTGGTCACACTACATAGATTACACTTTTTTTTTTTTTTTTAAGTGCATCTATTGTCAGTTTAATAATGTAAAGTTATTGTGCTGCTTTATATTTTTATATATTTCACAAATAGACCAACGGAGATGAGTTTTCAGTGCATATATTGCATATATTGTATATAAAAACAGGTCTCTAAATGATAAAATGTATTAGAAAAAGCTGACCAATAAAGTTACCAAACCACAAATTAACTGCTCGGACCTATAATGGGTGTTATACATATTTAAGCTGTTTGTTACTAGTTCTAGAGTTTGATGTTGTTTTGTCTTGTGTGGGAAATATTAACTTCTGCATGAGGATCAAACACAGTGTCACATTGGTGAATTTTGATTCAACTGCTTATTTGATATCAAGTATGTAAATACTAATGTAAAGAATGATGTAGAATTTCAAAAGTTAAAAATAACTAAGTAACTACGGTAACTAAAATAAACATTGCACTCACATACACACACACCCTGCTGTCGACCCATGGTTAGCCACGCCCCCTGTCTCACTTCCATCATCCTGTCACAGGAGGTTATTTTTAAAGCACGTAAACTTGTGATGAGTACACTTATGTTACTACTTTTCAGGATTAAAAATGGGGCACAATTACCTTAACAAGGGTATGTTTACAACAGGAAACAATGAACTGGTATGCTATTGCCATATCTTTGTAGTATGATAAAATGTTCTAATTACCTGCCTTTTTCAGAGGATTTATATCAAACTTATCTGTGGCCTGAGGTGGGCGTCATTGTATTTTAATTCAGGTGGGGCTATGCTAAAATGGTTTAATTACAGATACAATTAAAATACATTAGGAACATATGGTATAGTAAAATAAATATAAAATAAACATGAAACCTGCTTGTGTTTTTTTTTAGTTATATGAAGAATCATTTACCATTTATTTATGTTACCACATAACAACGTGAGTGGTATGGCATGCTATTACAAGCCAGAATGGCCACTTCATAAAAAATGTGGCTTGCTAAAAATTGTTCTAAACATAGCCAACGTCACTTAACATGCAAAGAAAGAGCATTCATTGCAGTAAAAAAATAAAAATAACGAAAAGCTGAGTTACACATCTGAAAATCCCAATCCATTCACTGAACTGTGGAAATGCGTTGAGAGTTAAACCTTCAACCCTTTCATGAAATGTCATTTTAATTTGAATTCCTTATTGGTCTCAATAGGGAATTGAATCATACTCATGCTTTGCTCATTACCAATAAACTGCCTCATGCAGAACTTTGTTTGAATTGTAAGAACATAAAGAAAATTCAAATTCTCCATAAGACTGGCAACAACGTTTATCAAACAGTTACCCAATCTAACCTAATGAATAATAAACACATGAAATAGAAGACTGGAAACATCCATAATCTATTTTTATAGTACCAAAGCAATTATAGCAGTTTTCATTTGGACTGTTGTTCACCATTTTCTTTTTATAAAACAGATAATACAATAGAAATACCACATATCAGTATTTCAATAGTCAATCTATATACATTGATATCTTCATAACTGTTGTCAAGTAGGGCAGCTACGATAAAATTAATCTATTGCTATTTGGAGGCTTAACTCACAGCTCGGCTGTCAAGTGATTGAAATCTATAATAGTTTTTTTTTTTTTTTTCTGAATGATTCTATCAATCCATGGAACTCAATCACTGCCTCATTAAGATGAAATGTCCGATCATTCTTAATAATATTGTGTGTGTTTAAACACAACTCACGTGGATTTTAGTGATCTGTTTTCAACCCATGGCCCATAAGTATTAACATTGCTAGATCAAAGCTATTTATCTTATTTCTATCACTCAATGTTTTCCTTTTTTTAAACCAGCAAGTGCACTATTCACTATAATTGATGTAGCTTCTGGCTGGTTTTATTCATAAGCCCCCACAATACTAAAAGTATTAATAGAAGGCACATGATATACATACATTAACAATTCAAAAACTACCCAATATGGCTCTGTAACAGTTATTAGAGAATATTTATCTGCTTAAATGGTAAATATAATGGGCAGTGAATCACGAGCGCTATTAAGCTTTGACATGCTCCATCCTAAACATCCTTTTTTTCAATATTGATATGGTGCGGCTAAATTAAACTAACTTTGTTTTACTGAATTGAAATATAGCAGTCTCTGGCTTTTAAAATGTTCTTAAAATAAGGATGGTGGTACATAACTGTGCTTCTTTCACAAACAGTTGCCTCCCAAACTAAAAAATTACTGAAGAACCCAAAGCAACAGCTTCTGTAATACTGCATACTTTAATTGAAGTTGGCATCAATCAACTCCAAAGCTGCCAATCACTTAGATTGTTATTGGTAATAAAGCTTTGATAGAACAGCATAGGAAACGGTATACATTAAATCTCTGATATGATGACTAGAAATCAATCCAGTTCAGATCTGCAGCACAAGTTAATCTTACATTAATGATGTTTGAGACCTGTGATTTATTTATGTTTAATTGCCAGTGTAAATAGTAGGACTATTATTAATGTTTCAAGCCGCTGAGTGAATACAGTGACCGCTCACACAGAATAGCTGAAAGTGAAAAGACCTGTATTTTTGCTCAAATTCATTTCTGCGTCAAATCTTGACACATTCTCATTGAAAATCTTTCTCAAATAAGAACAAATACTTTTTATACATTTTATTGATTTTTTAGCAGCACAGAGCTTGCCATAAGAGTACTTATTTACTTTTTATTGCTGCTCTCAATCTTGTTTCGAGATATTTATCATGCACTGTACATTTTAAGCAGTGCTGCAAAGTAGCACAATAACAATAAAATAAAATTAGATCTGATGTTATATAAATAAGGTTGAAAGATCAGATGAATGTTTGAGGGACTTTATACCGTCTACATTTTAGAAAATGTAAGTTCTTAACCGTTTAAAATCATTTAATATTAAAATATATTTTTGTAAAAAGGCCTTGGTCCTCCAAAGGTCAGCAGCTCACAGCCATCCATTCTTTTTCTCACAGGTATATAAACTCTCTTTGCAAAACACATAAATTGCTTCTGTTTCATGAATAAGTGATTGGAATTGTCTATATATCACATTAAAGAAGCATACTAACTTATACAAGCTTTTGCACCCACTGGCTTGAAATAATATATTTGGAGGCACCAAAACAAAATATCACTGAAAAGTGAATAACCTCTACCTAACAATTTGACACACTGCCATATGTATACATCATTAGGGATGGTAGGTATTTAAAATGTTGTTCTCTTTCCTCCAGTACATTAATATGTTAATGTTCTATGCTGTCCTGTTACTGTGATAAGTAGGCTATGGTACATGCACACTTTAATTACTAAAACCAAAATGTGTTGAACTTGAAATATCACAGTGAGGAAGAGCTATTACAGCTGAAATGACCCAATTCATGACAACTTCTTAAAACAAAGTATGGATTTAAATTGTTAATTAATAAGGGCTGTATCTGAAAATGCTAAATACAAATTCTAACAAGGTCTGAAATATCACAGGCAAAAACATATTTTAGAAAATGTGTTGGCTCAGATTTTCAGTTTTTGTCTTTATCTCATTAAAATTGAATAAAGCTTAGAAATACTTTCCCCATTGTGATACGGTTTCACTATACATTTTCTGGCCAGCTGATCTGATTCCTGTCAGTCCATTAACTGAAACTTTATTAAGGAGTATCATTCCTTTTGTATTGGCCACTATGTCCATATTAACCTTCTAGAATGTACCCAGTGTATCCACCTACTGGATAGTAGGTAAATACAGGCCCATATGAATGGAATTATTATCCTTGGTAATGTTAATAGTAGGCCTGTGCCGAGTAATGAGTACAAACGAATATTTGTAACAAGCATTGCCATTTTTAAATAATATACAAGTAATTGTGTATGGAATCAGCACATGGCTCCAATAGGGCATTGTGTCAGTTAATGTGCAACCAATTCTAGGCCAGCAAAGTTTAGATAATATCTGTCCAGATAGGCCATATCATGATTTCTGTAATAGAAAAGAGTTGGGTTTGTTACATATTAATATATGGAGTCTGCTTCCTAAACTTTATTACTTGAAAACCTGGGTTTATGTCTCTGAATCTGATATTATTGTACAAAAATCAGAAAACCTGGTCAAATAAATGATTTTCAGATAGTGCTACATATTAATTGATTTCACTTTTTCCTTTGGCTTGATCATATAAAGGTGAGGGCGTAATGGTTTACACAAAGGCAAGTTTGCAGTGTTCACTTGTCCTGTCTAAAACAATTTCTAAGAAGTTAGAACTCATAGTTGTTAAAATTCACTTGGCCAAAAATTGCTCACTCGTGGTAGCGGGACCTCAGCTACTGTTGTCTATCTTACATTGTTTAGTGAACTCATTGCACCACATATCAATTCAGAGTTCTACTTGGAGATTTAAATTTGAATATTATAAAAGTAATTATTCAAATCGACTTTTTAAACCTCCATCAATGTATTGCTGAACCAACTAAACTGAACTAAAAATCTTTAGAGAATTCATCCTTAATTGGTATAATCCTTACAAATGATCCTTTAAAATATCAGTCCGGGGTATTCTGTCAAAATATTGGTGAGCATTGCTTTATAGCATGTGTTTCAGAGCTTTAAACATTTTGATAATCAGGCTTTCTTAAAAGATCTTTGAAAAGTGGACTGGAATACGTTTTTTTTTTTTTTAATTCCTTCAATTAAAGAAGTGTGGGATTATTTTAAATGTTCTTTTTGTACTATTTGTTTTGACTTATTTTGGTGTTGTGTTTAGAGTATGAATTGTTTTATGCCGTTTTTAACTTATTATGCTGGATGTTAATTATATGCTGTCTTGGCTGCAGTTTGAGGTCTCTTGGGAACTTGTTTGAACTGTTTTCTTTTTACCTGGTTAAATAAAAGTACAAAATAAATAACTCTTAAATCTTAATAATAGCTTGGTTGGATAAGTGAATAGCAATCCTAAATTTGCTCAGGTGTAACCAATCGCCTTCAAAATCACACACCAAGTTAAGTGGCCTCCAACTGGGTTAAATTGTAGTGATTCACATGATTTCAGGATAAATTCAGCAGTTCCTGTAGGTTTCCTTTGCTGGGTAGTGCATTTCAAAGCAAATACTCAACCATGAGCACCAAGAAGCTTTCAAAAAAACTCTGGGACAAAGTTGTTGAAAGGCACAGATCAGGGGATGGGTATAAAAAAATATCAAAGGCCTTGAATATCCCTTGGAGCACGGTCAAGATGATTATTAAGAAGTGGAAGGTTTATGGCACCTCCAAGACCCTGCCTAGATCAGGTCGTCCCTCCAAACTGGATGACCAAGCAAGAAGGAGACTGATCAGAGAGGCTACCAAGAGGCCAATGGCAACTTTGCAAGAGCTACAGGCTTTTATGGGAAAGACTGGTCAAAGTGTGCATGTGACAACAATATTCCAGGCACTCCACAAACCTGACTTGTACGGTAGGGTGGTAAGAAGGAAGCCATTACTCAGGAAACCTTGAGTCCCGTTTGAAGTATGCAAAAAAAACACCCAGGAGATTCTGTAGCCATGTGGCAAAAGGTTTTGTGGTTTGGCAAAAATAAATGGAACTTTTTGGCCTAAATGCAAAGTGTTATGTTTGGCGCAAACCCAACACGGCGCATCACCCAAAGAACACCACTCCTACTGTGAAGCATGGTGGTGGCAGCATCATGTTATGGTGATGTTTCTCATCGGTAGGGACTGGGGCACTTGTACCTCTAAGCAGAATACATAATAAAATTAATTTGTATGCTTTCTGGATTTTTAGTGAATTTTTATAGGAAGAGAGTCAAATACAGCCATAAAACACCTGGTCCTGGGGAAGCATCTCACTGAAAAACACTTGGTCCTGAAAGGGTTAACGCTTAGTATTATCCAGGGAATGCCTTGGATTAAAGGATATGATAATGTATTTTGTATTGGATTAGTCCAGGGGAGGGGCTAATGGGAATGGGTATAATATCCTAGTTGTTGGATCATTCAAGAGAGTGAGGGATAGAGAGCAAGAAGCTCTGAATTGACAACTGAGTAGATGAGTACTCTGTGTGGGATTAAGGTGATTAAACAGCCTTTATTGTTTGTTTAAAGGTGTTCTTTTGTGTTATTAGTTCTTCCCATTGTTGTTGAATTATGTGAATTTATTTTTCTTTTCTTTTTATGAATTATTTTCATTTATTTGCTTTTGATTTGCTATACCACCGGAAGCCTCTAATAAATCTCTAACATTTCGGCTCGTCCCCTGATTGATTCCTGCACTAACCACTTGATACACTACAAACACGCAATACCAGAAATCAGTGTATTGTCTTATCCAAGTTGCAGTAACCTCAATACCACAGTCTTAACTGCAACTTATGCTGGATGTTGAGGATATATTGAGTATCTATATACCCTTGAAAAAAATTGTAACCCCTGACCTAAAAGCAACCTGTGTAGCTAACCCTGATGTAACTATCAACACTTATCTGCTACTGAACTGCCCCAATATCAAATTGGACTGTGTTTTGTGTTTCCTCTTATTGGGACTGAAGTCCTTGTATTTTGTATCTTGCTCATAATTGTACTGTAATTCTTAATTTGCATGTGTTGTTTACAACTGTAAGTCACCCTGGGTAAAGGAGTCTGCTAAGAAATTAATAATAATAATAATAATAATAATAATAATAATAATAATAATATAAAAGCTAAACATGTAAACATTTTAGCACACACAAGCTATACCTGTCTGAAATAGGAATATGTGATGTTTCACACTGCGAAGAGAGTAGATTATATGTGCATCAAGGGTGCGTCAACACAATATATTATTTCTAAATATAACACATACATACAGATGGCTAAAGAGTTAACTAAAATTATCATTACCAATTAAACAAGCTGTGCTCCCCAAGCACCATTAAGTACTGCTTTTGCAATCACCTCATTAGTAACATTCAATATTAATGTGAATTTCTAATAATTAATCCCATTCTTCATAGGTTAAGATAAAGCTAAGCCGAGAACTTATTTTTTGTTCTCTTTTCACTCTAAATTGGGTTCAGAAACCAATATTTTGCATATCTAAGGCCACAGCTGAAAAATGGTTTATACCATTGGGGATTTGATGGGGAGGCATGTACAAACTTGATCTTTCTAACAAGTCTCTCAAGTGGGAATACACCAAATCCAAAATAAGGTCGATGTTTTGCTGGAGCTCCGTTGACATCCATATAGCAAAAAAAAAAAAAATAGTTGCATTTTATTTTTCCATTATCTGCTGTGTTTTTACAATCATCCTTACCTATGTCATTATTTGAAAAAATCACACAAATAAAGTAAAAATAAAATAGCTTCATTGCAAATTTTCTACGAACAAGACAAGGGTAATTTTATCAATGAAATAATCAGAATTATATTATAATACAAATAAAATACTCCAAAACTGGTGCTCACATAAGTTGTCTTTGCTTTGTTTTCTAGGTTTGCATTGTCCAGGCTAATCAGCCCCAATGTGTGTCAGCATTTTTTTTTTATGGCAAGGCGCTCCCTGAGGGACGCTCACCAGTCGTTCAAGGAACCGCAGCTGTCCAATCATCGGCTGCAATTCTCTGTAAACAAACTCATTTGGCAGCACATCACAGGCGTAGCGTCTGGCTCTCTAACTATTAACAATAAGTAACACAAAACCCCTGAACAAAACAAAAAACACAATTCCCTATTCCTATAAGCAATGTAGGCTATTTGAGTGAAACAGCAAGGAATACAAATTATTATTCAAGAAACGGCACTCAAACCTACTCATATTCACTGCAGCATCGTAAAAGGTGGCTGTAAAAGAAACATTTTATTGGCTAATTATCAACCGAGAACACGTTTGTATTTGTAAATGCTCTTATCAAACTTTTCTCAAATCAAGAAAAAGACATGACAGAGTTTAACTTTATATTAGTTATCTATGAGTAAAGAGGTATAGATTGATTTTTTATTATTTGCCTTAAGGATTTGAAAAGGTTTAAGTCCATACCGACAAGTTACCAGGCAAGGGTGGGATTGAATGAACATTTTTACGGAGAGGACCTCCGAAATGTGTTTATGAAGTTGATGATTTGTTCAGCCTTTCTTCTAAAAGTGTTTCTGTGCCTCTGTGTTACATTAACAGTAAATTGCAAAATGGGGGCCATGTTTAGTGCTTCCTATGTTATTCAGAATGATTCAAATGCATGTTTATTATTATTCACAACAGCTTCTTCAAACGCCAATGAATACATCACATCGACCTGGGAGCACACTGTCACGTTAATAATTGGAAGGTTTCCCCTGCTAAATTAGTCCCTGTTTGTGTTGGTTATTGGGCTGTTTTATTGTCACTTTAGATGGTGGGGTTGGCGGATGTGATTGGGTTGGGATTACATCTGTCACAGGGTTTAGTGAGCAGTCAGGGCTACATAAATTTTTGCGCTAGGACTTGGAGGGAATAGCAAGAAGGAGCAACAAGTTACGAGAGGTGTGTCTGGAGGGAAAGAAAGTAAGTGCTGCTCCGCCCCTTGCAAAAAATGAGGATTTAATAAAGCACTATTAATCACTGCCACAAGTTTAGGTCTAAAGCATCATCTCCATGTGGTGATTCACCCCAATTACTTTATCAGCTCAGTCTTTTGGTTCTGACACATGTATTTTGTGCTTATAGCATATAGTAAAGTAATATGTACATATATTATTGTATAAGTTATGTATAGTAGAGCTGAAGGAATCGATTATTTAGACTGAGCTCTCCATAACATGCAGACGATAACATCTAGGTAAGGGACAGTGGTGTTGATTGGACTAATTTGCCATTCCAATTGAAGAAACAACTGATAAACTAAGAGGTGATTGCTGCACTCCATAAAGACAGGTATCATTTTAAAGAACTTTGATGCAAGAACCTGATCTTTAAATGTAAAATAGAATTGGTGACCCTTTACTTTAAACTAACTATCAATAAACATTAAAATGAAACGTTGAAACCTGGTCCTGCTGAATTGCAGATATTGGCTGGGGGCCCACAGGGGGAACTGAACTGCATTAGCCTGTGGGCTCCTGCAGGTCAGGGAGGAAAAGATGCCTGGGCTTAGTTAATTTCCTCTTTCTTCACTGGGTGAAAAATGAAAATTAGCCAGATGGGGAACTGAGGCATCCCGTTGATTCTGTCTTCATGAGCCATGTGGGTTGCAATTGTGAGGTAACATTAAAATCTGGCTTTTCAAAAAAGGCAGAAAACAGAGCCAATTACCTAACTAGTCACTCTAAAATAATAGTTTATTATAATTATTTTGTTTAATGTCTTTTCCAAATTAATAGATTTCAGTAGCATCTCCTTTATACATTCCCATATGTGGACAACAACACATCCCCTACAAGTAAACTGTACTGCACTTATATAATGTGCACTAGGCAACATAAACAAAGAGGTGTATTGTATGCAGGTACCCCTAAATAAATGTGATTTTTTTTTTTTTTTCTATTAACGATTTGTAAAACTTTAGGCTTTTGTAAAAAAAAAACTAAAGAAAAGTAAGGCTTTAACGGACATGTTTTCTTTAAAATCTAATGTGTACCATTTTATTCACATCTGTACTAACCTGCTTTGATTGTTATATAGTTTCAGCTGAGAGTCGAATATATATTTTAATGGTCATTACTACGCCCTTATTCAAATGAATCAGATGTATTTTCAGTAATAGACTGTTCAGACTATAAATTGTATTTGAAGGCACCTACAGTTTATATAAGTGTTAGAGGCAAACCTACTAAACTTGTAATAAGTTATATATTACACAAGTGTAGCTGTTATAAACTATCCCTTAGTGACTCAGGTACTGTGTCATTATAAGGACCCTTGGAGTGTGCCTGCACTGGTTTAATTCTGTTTCCTTTCCACCAAGAGGAGCTAAAGTACAGTAAGGTCAGTTTGATGAGGTGCTTTATGCAGCAACTAACCCTGATGTCACTAATTGTCTTAGCATAGGCTTGCAAATATGGGACCATTTTCTGAAAAGTCTACATTGCAAAAGGCTTTGTAAGTGTTGCAGGTTTTGACAGGCAAGATGAATGAAAAGCAGCACATATAAGTGGGTTAGTCGACGTTTCAGTCCTTATAAGAGGTTGCATAGCTCAATGTACTTCCTTGTTCATAATCATTCATGTCAAGTGTTCCTTTCTTCATGTTCTCTGCCACATTCTGTAAAGGTCATGTAAGAATGGTCTATGCAACACCAATCGGTGCTTATTAATTTTTTTGGATTTAACAAAAGCCATAAGCTTGACCAGTAATTCAGTAATTACCCTTTTGGTGAAAAAGGTTATGTCTTGTGATGGGATTTTGTGTTGTGAGAGGTAAAAACGATTCACAAATTTGAAGACGGAATTGCACATGCAATGTAATCCAGAAACAGACGTACTATTAGGTAACTTATTTGCAGGAGATTTGCTTTGTAAAAGTACTTGCTAACCTTATTTTGTCACAATAAGCCCAACATGATGACTACATAAAGTGTTTCAGATGGCATGCTATCTTGAAATTGCTAGTATAGTAAAAACTGTGAATTTGCAGACACCCTTTGGTTTATATAAGGTAATAAAACGATGATCTTATATGAAACAACATTATGTTGACAAAGAAAAACAATTGAAAAAAAGCATCTGAAAACCTGATCACAGCAATCATGCAGATATTAAACTGTGTGTGCTCATATGTTATGAATCACAATGATACTGGTGTTGAACACAATGATATGCAATGATAAATCAAACATCTTTTAATACGGTCAGCATTTCTCTCAAAATATACTTTTTCGCTTTCCATAATGGACTGTATTTGTAGTTAAAGTCCATACCTGAAATCCAGCTTTAACTTTACATGTTTATCCTCTTTTTGGAAGTAAAAAATATTCTCAAAGACACTTTAGGCATCGCCTTATATAATATAGGTTTATTGTGTAGATTTCAACATAGAGTAATGCAATTTTACATTTCAGTATAGATGTAGCCCATGTTATAAACCAGTATACACTGGTAGCAATCAATGCACCACAATGTCCAGGCCTGGATTCAACATGCCTATACGAGGAGCTCCACATAAAGTTTTGGGTCACTAAATAATTTACATACTATGTGAGTAAAATGTATTTTGGGTCATTAAAATGCAACATTACCCTGAAGTCATTACTTTCAATAAATATTGTACATGCCATACAATAAATCTCCTTGTGCTCCATTCTGTGGATGAGATGTTAAATGAATGTCCTATTGCAACTCTTCATGTAATGCACAGTTTACAGCCTACCTCTGTAAAGTGCTTTGTGATGGTGGTCCACTATGAAAGGTGCTATATAAAAATAAAGATATTCTATTATTATTACATACTTTAAAGCTAACTTATGGTGTTAACTGCAACCTTTCATTTTGACTAACAAATGGCTGTGAAGCAAATACACACAGAAACAAAATATTTTTTGTTTTAATTTCAATGCTGCATATGAAATATACTATTACAACGAGCGTGGGCAGAACTGTGTGTCTGTGGCCGGATTGTTGTTCAGGACTGTTTATGCATGTTGGACTATGCTTTGCAAGCCAGATCTCTGAGCATGCAACTTGCAGACACTTGAGTGAGGCTGTTTGGTGCTAGTAATTAATTGCTGGCAAACAGGACTTTGCAAAAGAGCTCGCCATTACTAACTAATGGATGCAACCTTGCACCAGTGGTGACCTTTCGTCAGTGCGGGAAAGGTGGACAAGGGATTGAGGGGTGCACCTGTCAGAGGCAGGTGGGAGGTAACCAGCTGGAGCTTCTGATTGGGTACAGCATTTACAATGTTTCAACTGTGTATATCTGTGGAGCTATTTAAGGAGAGCCTGGAGGTACTCAGTGGTTGGTGATGGAAGGAGTGTTGCTGAGTGCCCTGCTGACAATCATCTAAGCCTGTTTGCTGTCTGCAAAGCAAATAAAGACCCTGCTGTTTTCCTGCATACCTGCATACCTGTGTCCTGATTCATTTTCCACTTCCACATTACAATACTTAACAAAAGGCAGGCGTGCACATTCTATATATTTTTAAAGAAATGATAAAATTATATTACTGATTGACCACCTTGCTATAGCAATATACAACACCTCGACTCTCTCCAAACACAGACTATTGTATGTATTATATCGATTTACCTCCCCCAAAAAATCAGTTGACAGATAGGTACATTGTTAGGTTATGTTGAGGGGGACTAAGACAGCACAGAGAAATCCAGAATCCAAAATCAAGAATTAGGTTACTTATTCATCGGTCACAAATACACATTGTACGTAAGCGGATTCAACCATACGTTTTTTTTATTATTGAAAACCCAGATTTATTGGTCACGTACGTTCTGGCAGTTCCCAGGCAGGCTGCAACCTGTCCTGTCATTTCTCTAGCTACCACATGCAGTACATTCATAATTGATCACAGACAACACATAATAAGCTACGTGCCTGTAAAAAATAACCATGCTTTTAATTTACTTTGCACACACAAGCAGCTGTCTGTTTTGTTGAAAAGCACTAGTTTTTAAGATTTATTTTATGGCAAAGATATGTTTCCCCAAGTTGGATGTGTTACGGTAAAAGTCTGAATCTGGTCAATGTCAACATTTACCATATAAGGTACTAAATGTCTGAAATTATGAAAAAACAGGGTTGCTTTTCGGACATTTACCAGTTAATCTTATGATTACCAAAGCTTATTGGTAAATGCATGTATATAATCCAATAATGTATTTATTCTTGCACATAAATGATCAATTAACAAAATAATTATTAATGTCGAAGAGTATCTATGTATTTCTATGTACACATTTTCCATTAACAAAAAAACATTAATGTTGAACAGTATATATTCCATTAATAAAATAATCATTAATGAGCTTAAAGCAATTCACAATTGAGCAATGTAAACTAGTTCAATATGGTACTGAACACTGTTGTGATCTATTTATATAGAACAACCAACATTCTGATAAATTTGTGTATAAAACAATTCACAATGGTATTGAAGACTTTTGTACTCCAAATACATAATACGTATTTTGTAGCACTTGGAGTTACACAGGACTCCTAAAGCCTCACAAACAATGCACAAAAGCGAGACATTCGGTCATTAGCCAAAGCCACTTGGTTATTCTTGAGATATACAGATATTCTTTACTTACTCATATGTGTGTTCAATATACCGGTGGGTACACAAATCAAATAAGCAAATTAATGAAGTTAAATAAAGTAAATCTTAAAGTTTTTTATTATGTATTGTGAACAAATTACTGATTGCTTAAGACTTAGGATCCAGTGAAAGGATTTGAAAAGAACTCCCAGCAGCACAGGAAACCTCTGTAATGAAATCAGCTTCTATCCAAACTTTTTTCTGACTTCAATACCATCAGTGCTGTAGTCAAGTTTTTTTTCAATTGGAAGAACCTTGACTTAAGAATTAACTTAAGAATCTTTATCGATTTGTTATGAAAATGCTTATATAGCACCTGACCGCTATAATTTCAGAGCATGAGCACCGATGAAGTCATCTCTTTTCCGTGTGGAAATCAAAATAGTCTTTCTGCACCATGCCATTGAATATGCACTAGAAACAAAAAAAATCAGTATCCAATTATCTACGTGACACTTCTGATGGTACACGAAGCAGAGTCTCCGATAACTGGCACATATTTTAAATGTTTGCGGAGTCTGATTCCCACACAACTGTCTGATCCAGTCAGTCGTCCTTGTGATGCAATGAAGAGAACATTAGGAACTTGTATTACAAACTACAGTACTAGAGTTTAATAAGCCTGACCATGTCTGTTTTTTCAGTAAAAATGCTGACGAAGAAGAAAGCAAAAGTTCATACTATAACTGTGGCCATAAACACAGGTTTAAAGCTGTTTTGTATATTGGTCAGTGCAGAGGCCTGGGTATTGGTATGAACAACTCCCTTATAACTTGCTTAGTATGGCACTTTGTGCAGTGGGGCTAACATTATAAATTTGCAGGTAAAAAAAAGTTTATGTAAGTTGTGATTTGGTGGGAGAGGAATGAGGTGCCGGTGGGCTGGAATGTGTGTCCATGTTTTTCTTGCATCTCTGACTTAGCTGGGGAGAGTAATCAAGGGCAGCAGTGGCAGATTTTTCAGTTTTTTTTGCAGGATTTTTCTAGTGTGTGTGTGTGTGTGTGTATAATAAAACATGTACATAAGTTTATCCCCTGCACCCCTCATCCCCTTTTTCTTTTGCAGAGTTCCAGTCAAACCCAGTGGGGCCATAACCAGTGAACTAGCACCAGTACTCACCATTGCTGATAGTCAATATAGCATACATAGTCTACAAAAAATAATTTTATTTATACACACACAGTAAACACACCAAACTGCACTAATCATACTTGCAATTGCTATATATAGATAAAGAAAAAAAGTCATATCATATTAAGTGCAAATTCCTCCATATACATTTCACGATCGATTACTTCAGACCACTCGTGAACTCAAGTAGACGTTCAAGACCTATTGGAATTATGATGATATTTCAGGAAATACTGCAGTTTCAAACCGTTCATCTTACGATGGTCTTAGCTTTTGGGAAACGACCCCCAGAACTGTCAGTGGATACAATCTTTAAAAATAAAATTAGAAACAATTCAAATGATACTGATACAGTTCTTAAATTGGTGAGGAATAAAGAATAATTGCGTTGGTATGATTCATAATTTTTTTGGATGCAGAGCTCCAGAAAAAAGATGAGGAGAGAACGTGATATACTATACAGGGCATCGTGGTGACTGAAGTTCTGTGCTGGTGATGACCTCATAATCGAAAGGAATAGAAAATGAACATGCACAATAAAAATAACCAAACCACCAAAGTATTTACCCACAAGATGCTTTCAAAACAAGACAATTCTGGCTGGAAAACTTCCAATCTGGCAGCACTGGCTGGTGGAGTAGCCTATAAAAGTATTACCTATTAAATGTTACCTCAAGCTCAATGAATAGATCAAACATGAATTTGTATAATTTTAGTTTAAGTTTAAGAAAGTCTGTATTTTATTGGTGTTCCAGTACTTTCAAATTTAAGACTATATCACTCCAAGTCATGGTCTTTCAGTCATGAATATTAATAAGCTATCGCAGATGAAAAAAACGGTCCACACTTTATTCTTTGAGGGGCCTCCATTGGCAGTAGGAACTAAAACACCCTAATTATGATACTAACACTTTGTTAACAATCTCTTTACACGTGGCTGGACCCTAAACCAGCTACAATCCTGAATGCACAAGACTATTGCAAGCCCCTCATCTAAAGTTAAACGCAGAACATGTTTTTGGAAACCTGGGGGTATCTTGTTTTCAAAAGTTAGAGAACCTATAAAAAAAACATTTTAACTGAAGTACTGGTACAGTACAGCCAAATTATTTGCGAATTCAATAGTGATATGTTTGATGCAGTAGGATGCGTGACATATTTTATTTATATATTTTTTTAAGCCATTGTTGATATTTAATGAGGCATGTTCCTTCAGCAACTGTAGTTTGGCTTGGCTAAGATGTTTTTAATTCTGTATTGCTATACAATGTCATGATAGTTTCTAAAGGTAACACATGGTTCACTTGACAAGACTATAGCAAAGACAAGTATATATTTAAAATGTATGTATATAGAGCAGTTTTTAATACATTCCAAGCACTTAGTATTTTTAGAAAAAAAGTGCAGTGCGGCCACTAAAAAAAAGTCTATGCGGGTTACTTTCGCTTTGAGGCGTGTACTCTGGAATTCTGAGGCAAGTGACATAAGCATGTGATGGTACACAACATGCCTTGCATATCAAAAGCTTTGAGATACAAGTCTCAGGTTCAAGGATTGATTACATTACACACAACTCATGGCTTATGGCTAACCTTGGTTGTGAAAGCAACCATCTGTTTAAAAGGCAGTTTAACTTTACATTTCAAAATGTACAGTTTTTTAAGATAGGTTTTCAAATAGTTCATATTGCATCAAACTTTACATTCAATACAACATCTTCTTAACTTAATTGTATTTGCCATTAAAAAAAAAAAATGTGCACAGTATTACAATTCAAATGCCTATTCATGAATGACTACAAATACTTCTGTTTATTTTTTATGTTTTGAAACTTACAATTGGTTTGGAAATGCAATACACTTCTTTTTTTTCCCCCATTCTGGTCAAATCACATTAATTTAAAGTCAGCTCTTGATAAAACCACGACAGTGTATCAAGAAAATTAAAGCTGTCAAAAATATACACAATTAAAATTTGTAAAATTAATGAGCTGCAAAATGGAAAAAGGGTTGCAGCAGGTACTCCAGATGAACAGGTCAACGGGAGACACTATTAAACTGATCATGATAAATGATGACAGAGCCAAGCATTTATATTGACAGAAATGGATTAATTGGAAAATTTGCTATTATAATTGAATGTTTTGTAGCTACCATGGATCTTAGATGCCTTTTCAATCTCACCCACTGTGAAACCATTTTCAGAACCCTTGTTCTATTAGACTACAGTTCTACCAGCTGTCTATAGTGCGACTAATGCTTATCCTATTTCTGAAGCACACTTTGTAAACTTTGCAAAACATTTGCATATATATATATATATATATATATATATATATATATTATATTATATTATTATATACAAAGTATTCAGAAGCCTTAATATTTGGTAGAGCCACCTTTCGCTGCAATAACACCTTTAAGTCTTTTGTATGTACCAGCTTTGCACACAGTGTCAGAGTGATTTTGGCCCATTCTTCTTGGCAGATTTGCTCCAGGTTGTCCAGGTTGGTAGGCTTGTGGACCGCAATTTTCAAATAGTGCCACAGATTCTCAATGGGATTGAGATCAGGACTTTGATTGGGCCACTGTAGGACATTCATTCACCTTTTTGTTCTTGAGCCACTCCAATGTTGCTTTGGCCTTGTGTTTGGGATCACCGTCCTGCTGAAAGGTAAATTTCAGCAGGACTGAAGCAGATTCTCTTGCAGTATTTTCCTGTATTTTGCTCCATCCATTCTTCCTTCAATTTTAACAAGATGCCCAGTCCCTGCTGATGAGAAGCATCCCCACAGCATGATGCTACCACCTCCATACTTCACTGTAGGGATGGTGTGTCTTCAGTCATGGGCAGTGTTAGGTTTGCGCCACACATAGCGCTTTGAGTTTTAGCCAAAAAGCTCTATCTTGGTCTCATCTGACCACAAAACCTTTTCCAACATTGCAGCTGGGTAACTCTTATGCTTTCTGGCAAACTCCAGATGTGCTTTCAGATGGTACTTTTTGAGTAATGGCTTCTTTCTTGCCACCCTCCTGTACAGGCCAGTGTTATGCAGAGCTCTTGATATGGTTGACTGGTGCATCATTACACCACTCCCAGCCACTGAACTCTGTAGCTCCCTCAAAGTCATTGTTGGCCTCTCTGTGGCTTCTCTCACAAGTCTCCTTCTTGTTTGAGCACAAAGTTTTGACGGACGGCCTTTTCTTGGCAGTGCCTGGGTGGTGTGATGCAGCTTCCACTTCTTGATTATTGATCCAACTGTGCTCACTGAGATATCACTGAGATATTATTTTTTACCCTTTCCCTAATCTATGCATTTGTATTACTTTATCTCTAACTTCTGTAGAATGCTCTTTGGTCTTCATTTTCCTTCCGATTCACAGCCTTACCAATGATCCTTCAAAAGTGGGGTTTTTATCCAGAAAATGTGACAGCAACTTTAATGGTTCACAGGTGGAGGCCAATGGTAAGGTAATTGTGTCCTCGTTACAGCAATTTCTTTCATCGGTGCAAACTGGGAGCTTCCACAGCACAGGAGTTGAATACTTATGCAAGCAAGATATTTCAGTTTTTTATTAAAAAATATTTCCCAACATAAAACCAATGTCACCTTACAATAATTGATTCTGAGTTTCAGTGTTTAAAAATAAAATATCAAACAGAACGAAATTTCAATGTACCATTTGTAATTCAGTAATATGAGAGAATATGATGACACACACACAAAGCTGTAGTAGTTAAACTGAACACTGTTATAAGAGGAGGTTAAATGTCAGCAAAACTTGCAAAGAAAATGTACAATGAAAGTATTCAGCCCTATAAGTAAGTACTTTGTAGAAGCATCTTTCTGCTAAGAGTCTTTTTGGGTAGGTCTCTACTAGCTTTGCACAGTAGGATGATGACATTTTTGTCCATTCTTCATAGGAAAATTGCTTCAGTCCTGATATGTTTGTTGGAGATTGTCAATGGACTGCAATATTCAAGTCTCGCAATACATTTTCAACTGGATTCAAGTCAGGACATTGACTGGGCCACTCAAGAACATCAATTTTGTTCTTGTTCAACCACTCCAGTGTTGCTTTGGCTTTGTGCTTCAGGTCATCGTCCTGCTGAAATGTGAATTTCCTCCCCAGTTTCACTCTTAGCTGACTCAAACAGGTTTTCCTCAACGATTCAAATGTACTTTGCACCATCCATTCTCCCCTGTATCCTGACAAACTTCCCAGTCCCTGCTGAAGAGAAGCATCCCCATACCATGATGCTGCCACCACCATGCTTAACAGTTGGGATGGTGTTGACTGGGTGATGTGCAGTATTGAGATTGCGGCAGACGTAATGCTTGGAATTTAGAGCGAAAAGTTAAATTTTTGTCTTGTCTGACCACAGAACCTTTTTCCACATGTCTGCAGTATCATCTACATGCTTTTTTGCAAACTCCTTATGTGCTTTAAGATGTTTTTTTTGAGTAATGGCTTCTTTCTTGCTACCCGTCCATACAGGCCAGCTTTGTGTAGGGACACTGACTCATCTCAGACACAGAACTTTGCAGATCTCTTAAGGTCATTGCTGGCTTCAGAGTGACATCTCAAACCAGTTCCTTACTTGCCCGTCACCTCAGTTTGGGAGGGTGACCTGATCTGGTTTGTGTCTGGGCGGTATGATGCATCTTCTACTTCTTAATGATGGACTTCATTGTGCTGAGAGGGATAATTAGAGCCTTTGAAATTTTCCTGTACTCTTCTCCTGCTCTGTGCCTCTGTATCACTTTATCCCTGACTTGTTTCGAAAGCTCCTTGGTCTTCATGGTTGCTTTGTAGGATCACTATGTGAGCTGCAGCTTGAAAGTCTTTATATACCTTAGGGAAATTATCTACAAGTTAAACCACTTAGAGTATACAGAGGCTGAAACCATTTCACTAATTGTGTGACCTTTCAAACACATAATTTTTACCTGAGCTGATTTAAGGATGCAGTAGCAAAGGGGTTGAATACTTATGCAACTGAGATAAATCTTTTTTTTCTCTGTAAATCTTACTTATTTATATTCTATATGTACTTTTAAACTTTATCAATGTGGAATAGTTTGTGTTGATTCTATATATAAAGTCTAATTTGAAAGTGTCGTGGAGTACGTTCAGGTGCCAACAAAATGTCAGAACTTTGCAGGGTGGTGAATACTTCTGCAAACCACTGGGTGTGTGTAAATAAATAAATAAATTATATATATATATATATATATATAGTGATGTATTCTGACCTTTTCAGCCGGAGTCCGCGTTGTTCTTTCAAACAGGTGTCTGTTTCTTTAATTATTACACGACACAATGGAAGTGCTCTGTAAACGCCGTGGCGTACGTTTATTAGCAAACAGAAGTTATAAACAAACAAAAACATAAAACAAAACCTAGCCCTTCTTTAGGCGCTAATTAAACTGGTTAACAGTAGTTCTATCTAATGCAGGGCAGGGTAAGCCTGTTCCCCTGTTTAAATCAATTCCATAAATCACCTAAACCAAATCACATTCAAGCACTTTTGTCAGAACTCGTACCTTTGTTTCGACACACCTTTCCACCGATCAGTTTCTTTCCTCGCTCTCCGTTTCAACCCTCTCCCCTGAACACACCAACTGAAAACCTTTTTAACCCCAACTTGATCACTCACATCTGATCAGCATTTGCCCATTAAATACACAATTAAGCAATTGTTACCTTAACTATACAATTAAGCAATTGTTACAACTATACAATTAAGCAATTGTTACATTAATACAATGTGTGTGGCTATCCCCAGGGTCCAAAAGCCTCCAAATTGACGTTTGGTACATACACATCATCACACACCCTCCCCCTCTGCACGATCCCGTGGGGTCGGGCATACAAGATTTTTGCTGGCTGTGGAAACCTAGACAGGAAATCAGCATTTACGTGTTCTTTACCTTTTCTATGTATTAAGTCAAAACAGTAGGGCTGTAATGTTAAAAACCACCTGGTTATTCTCGCATTCTTGTCTTTCTGACGATACATCCATTGTAATGGGGCATGGTCTGTAACCAGAGTAAATCTCCTTCCCCAGAGATAATACCTCAACGAGTCCACTGCCCACTTGACAGCTAAGCACTCCTTTTCTATTGTGGCATATGTTTTTTCCCTTGGTAGGAGCTTTCTGCTCAAAAATAAAACAGGATGTTCCTCCCCCTCACAGGACTGTGATAACACTGCCCCTAGACCCACTTCCGAAGCATCTGTTTGTAATACAAACGGTTTATCAAAGTCAGGACTTATCAAAACAGGCTCAGAGCACAGTGCTGATTTCAAGTCTAAAAATGCCCTTTCAGCCTCTGCTGACCATTTTACCATGTTAGACGCGGAGGCTTTAGTGAGTTCCGTTAAGGGCACAGCTCTTGAGGCAAAGTTTTCAATGAACCGGCGATAATAGCCAATAAGTCCGAGAAAGGCTCGGACTTGTTTTTTGTTCACTGGACGGGCACAAGACAAAACAGCTTCAATTTTGCTTTGCTGTGGTCTAATTAAGCCACGTCCGAGTGAAAACCCCAGATATTTTGTCTCCTGCAGAGCGAATGCACACTTCTTTTTATTAGCTGTTAAGCCTGCTTCCCTTAACGATCTCAATACCGCTTCCACTTTGTATACATGAGACTCCCAATCAATGCTAAAAATGACCACATCGTCAAGATAAGCTGCTGCATAGTGACTATGTGGCCTGAGTATCCTGTTCATAAGCCTTTGAAATGTGGCTGGTGCGCCATGCAGACCAAAAGGCAACACTGTAAATTGGAACAAACCCTGTGGAGTTACAAATGCTGTTTTTTCTTTCGACTCTGGTGACAACGGCACCTGCCAATAGCCTTTGGTCAAGTCGAGTGTGGTGATATACTTTGCTTTTCCCAACCTTTCTAGCAATTCATCCACCCTCGGCATTGGGTATGCATCAAATTTTGATATTTCATTCACTTTTCTGAAATCCATACAAAACCTTATAGTTCCATCAGGTTTTGGCACCATCAACACCGGGCTGCACCAGTCACTATTTGATTCCTCAATTACTTGTAATTCCAACATCGTTTTTATTTCTTTAGCCAGATCACCCTGTTTTGACTCTGGAATTCGAAATGATTTCATTCTGACTCGGGCTCCCACAGGGGTAATAATACTATGGGATATAAGATTAGTTCTCCCTGGCAAGTCTGAGAACAAGTCGTCATATCTATTAATTAGTTCTTCAATTTTAGTACTCTGTTCCGTGGTCAAGTGTTTACCAATTTTTATTTCAGTTACACTTGTCGTGCCCGGCAACTCAGGACCCAGTTCTAACTCTTCATACTGTACTGTGCCTACTAAAGGTTCCCTGTCTACCCACGGTTTCAGCAGATTGACATGGTAAATCTGGTATGGTTTCCTTTTCCCTGTCTGGCACACCTTATAGTTTACATTACTTAACTTCTCCACTATTTGGAAAGGTCCCTGCCATTTAGCCAAAAACTTGTGTGCATGTGAAGGCAGCAAAACTAATACTTTGTCTCCAACTTTAAACTCTCTTAAACGAGCACTGGCGTTATACGACGTCTTTTGTAGTTCTTGTGCTCTGACCAGATTTTCATTCACCAGCCTGCTGACCTTTTCCATTCTATCTCTCATTTTTAATACATACTCAACCAGATTGTCCCCTCTAGGTGGTGTCCCCTCCTACACTTCTTTGACAACATCTAAGATTCCCCTCGGCTGTCTCCCATACAACAATTCAAACAGGGAAAACCCAGTCGACGCTTGAGGAACCTCTCTGATAGCGAACATAAGATAAGTAAGAAAACTATCCCAGTCTTTGCCATCTATGCGCATTACCTTTTTTATCATTTGTTTTAACGTTTTATTAAACCGTTCCACCAAACCATCCGTTTGTGGGTGGTGAACAGAGGTAGTATTTTTTTTTACTTTGCACAACTTACACATTTCTTTCATAACTGTGGACATAAAGGGGGTCCCTTGGTCGGTAAGGATCTCTTTAGGGAAACCGACCCTAGAAAAGACCTGTATCAGCGCTTGTGCTATGTTCATTGAATTAGTATTCCTTAACGGTATAGCCTCGGGGTATCTAGTGGCATAATCCACAATGACCAGAATGTACTGGAACCCTGTTTTAGACTTTTCCAGGGGCCCAATTAAGTCCATTCCCACTCTCTCAAATGGCACGTCTATGACAGGTAACGGGACTAGCGGGGCTCGAGTAGGTTTCCTGCCAGCGACTAGCTGACATTCTGGGCAAGCTATACAAAACCGCTCTACATCTTTATAGACTCCCGGCCAATGAAACCGCATCATTACCCGGTCTCTGGTTTTCTGTGTGCCTAAATGCCCTCCTAACAGATGGCTGTGTGCCAGCTGTAGTATTAAACTTTTAAACTTACTTGGCACCAGTAACTGTTCTAACCACTCCCCACATTCAGTTCTAGTGACCCGATACAAGAGATCATTTTTAACAATGAAATGGGGTACAGTCACAGTGTCCCTATTTTCCCAATAACATTCGTCCGGTACCACAGCTTGATTAAAGGCATATTGTAAGATTTTATCTTCTACTTGTTCCCGTTTGAAGTCAAAAGTAGACACTGCTAGCTCCTCCCACATCTCGGGGAGGTTATCTTCTAAATTTCCCCGTGACTCAGATTCCCTGTTAGGCTGCCCTGCACGCTTTTGGGGATCTGTACTTTTGCTTGTATACTTCCCCCCAGGGAGCCTTTGCGGCTTAGCTTGGGTCCTACACTTTTGACTTCGTGTCTTCCTAGTTTTTCCAGGTTCAGCTAGTACCTCTTCGTCAAACGGAAACAACTCAGACAATTCTTGGTCCTGGCCACTAGATGGCTCCGACTCCTTACTGGCAACAACAAAAACCTCGTAACTGTACTAAGCGAGCAAATTCGGTACAATCACGACCTACAATCACTGGATAAGGAAGCCTAGGTAACACCCCCACTTTTAACTTTACTTCCTGGGAACCTATTTTTAGATTTACGGTGGTGGCTGGGTAGGTTTTAATATCACCGTGAATGCACATTATTCGTACCCCCGCCTGGTCTATAGAAAAGTGTTCCCCCACCAGGTCAGCGGATATCAAGCTCTGCCCACAGCCTGAATCTAATAAAGCTACTGTGCTTTTATCCCCTATTTTAACAGCAACCACATACTCTGTTTTTGGTGAACTGCATGAAAATAAGTTATTTACCGTAGTAACCACATGACAGTCCATTGACTCTACCTTCTCCCTTTCGGGACAATTTCTGGCAATGTGCCCCCAACCATTACATTTAAAACATTGCACACTGTTATACGGAAAACTCTGCATTTCAAACAATTTATTCTCCCCTGACCAAGGTCCCTTCACAGTTCTAGACCGCTCTTCAGCGCCCCCTTTTTCCCACACATTCTTACCGGGATTCTCGGCGGTGCGTTGTTTCGGGCTTGAGGGGCGCCAGTTGCTTTTGGCAAAACGAGATGTGGGCTGGGCAATTTCCAGGGCAGTGAGTTGGCGCTCGACCAGAGCGATTAGTTCATCTGCAGTGCTTGGACTGCCCTGTGCCACCCATTTTCGTAAACCCACTGGAAGTCTTCTTAGATAATGGTCCAGGACCAGTATTTCCACAACCCGCGCTGAGCTATTCTTCTCGGGTTGAAGCCATCTACGGGCTAAGTGGATTAAGTCAAATAGCTGTGACCTTGGTGCTTTTCCATCTTCATATTTCCAAGCGTGAAAGCGTTGAGCCCTCACCGCTGCGGTGACCCCCGCTCTTGCTAAAATCTCAGCTTTCAGAAGATTATAATTAGCTGCTTCTGTTAGCTCCAAATCAAAATAAGCTTTTTGAGCCTCTCCACTCAAAAACGGCGCAACAATGCCTGCCCACTGTTCAGGTGGCCAAGCCTCTCGCTCGGCGGTCCTTTCGAAAGCCAAAAGGTAAGCTTCCACGTCATCTGCTGGGTTCATTTTCTGTAAAACATGACTAGCTCGTATAGGACGTGGTCCCTTAGAAGCTGCTCCCACCCGGTCTCCAGAATTCATCTGGCTCCATAGTTGTCTCCATTCTTGACGATCCTGCGCCGCTTGTTCTGCCAGGACTTTGGTATGCTCCTGTAAAGCCGCTGTGGCATGTTGCTGCGCTGTCGTTGCCTGTATAACTGTTTTAAGTAACTCTTCCATGTTGAGGGGTTCTCACTCAAAAAAAAACAGAACCCCACTTCTGGTACCAAATGTGATGTATTCTGACCTTTTCAGCCGGAGTCCGCGTTGTTCTTTCAAACAGGTGTCTGTTTCTTTAATTATTACACGACACAATGGAAGTGCTCTGTAAACGCCGTGGCGTACGTTTATTAGCAAACAGAAGTTATAAACAAACAAAAACATAAAACAAAACCTAGCCCTTCTTTAGGCGCTAATTAAACTGGTTAACAGTAGTTCTATCTAATGCAGGGCAGGGTAAGCCTGTTCCCCTGTTTAAATCAATTCCATAAATCACCTAAACCAAATCACATTCAAGCACTTTTGTCAGAACTCGTACCTTTGTTTCGACACACCTTTCCACCGATCAGTTTCTTTCCTCGCTCTCCGTTTCAACCCTCTCCCCTGAACACACCAACTGAAAACCTTTTTAACCCCAACTTGAACATTCACATCTGATCAGCATTTGCCCATTAAATACACAATTAAGCAATTGTTACCTTAACTATACAATTAAGCAATTGTTACCTTCGTCATCATACAATGTGTGTGGCTATCCCCAGGGTCCAAAAGCCTCCAAATTGACGTTTGGTACATACACATCATCACAATATATATATATATATATATATATATATATATATATATATATATATATATATTATATATATATATATATATATACACACGCTAAACACGTTTTTGGCAAAAACATTTATCATTTAGTTGCAATATGTTTTTGTTTTTTATTTATTATAATTGTTTTAAAATATGAATTTAATAAAGTATTTATTTTGTGTTTCCTTGTATCTAATGTTTCAGTAGATTTTAGTCAAATTTTACAGTTCATGGTAAATATTGTACATTGTATACTTTTTTTTTTTACTTAGGTAAACTGTGAAATATGGCATCTCTGTGATCCATAAATATGTCTGTTCTTAGGAGTCATGTTTCATATTTTAAAAAAATTAATAAATAAACAAAAATGGAACTGGACTTCTGCTAGAAGTGTGCTTCAAAGATTGCTGGGGTTCATGTGAGGAGAATTTATTTTGCACTGACAATTGGTTGTAACAAAAGATGACTGATTAATCTTGCCTTTTAGCACCATGGGTATCTTTATGCCATTAGCACCAAATTACACTGCTGCTGGGAAGGAGTTTGGAAATCATTTGAACCTGTGGCTTTAGAAAATGACCATTTGTTTATTGGATTGAATTATGTAGTTCAGAGATCGCTCACTGTTCTAGTAACATTGCAGTCTGGACAATTTTGTATTTGTATGGTTATGGTTCACTCATTTTGGGGAAATAACAAAAAGCAAACATATTTAAAGAATAGCTTAGTTTAAATAAAATTTTAAATATATTTAAATATATTTAAAAATATCTTAAATATTAAAAAAAAGCGTATTAGTATTTATCTACAAGGACAGGCAAATTCTGCAGAGCATGATTCATTGAGAACAATTAAGATTTCAGATTGTGTTTGTTTTACAGAGCCCTTTATCTGCAAACAAAGAAGACAGTTAGCCATGCCTTTGATAGATTAGATGTCCAAGATTCATTCATCTTTTATGACTAGAGACCTATGTACTTAGTCTTGCACCATAAGAAGCTACCATTGGGAGACCGCATGTCTACCTAGAATTAGCATTGCCCATAGGTGTTTAAGTTATTTCTGTGTTAGCATAAATCAACTGGCCATATGTGCTGTAGATTCTCTGCATGAAACCCCTTGTGTTTATGTCTATGATGTACTAATATCTCAAATAAATGCTATTGTCACATAAAGTAACTGCCGTTTTTAATCACAGATGAAGCTTTATTATCATAATGTTTTCATTATTTAAAGAAGGGTCACATTCTTTTAGTTCTGTTTATTTGCAATGTATCATCTCAAACTATTAATATTTTTATTATTTGTTTATTTAGCAGACACCTTTATGCAGGGCAACTTAAAGACTAGAGTGTGTGAAGTATGCATCAGCAGCAGAGTCAATTACAATGTCTCACCCGGAAAACTGAGCCCAAGGATGTTAATTGACTTGCTCAAGGTCACACAGTGAGTCAGCAAGTGAGTCATCTACACAACTAATCTATTTTGGATGCATGAAGGTTGACTTGTTTTACAGAATATAGCAGCAGACTAATGAAATGCTATTATTATTTTTACTACTTTATATTTGTAGATGTTTGTATTGCTGTCAGTGCTTCTTGATTACACCTCTGTTTTAATGAACTTATTTGTTGTGAAATAATATGCCCACTTGCATTTTCTTTTAAATCTTGCATTAATTAAAAACAAAAAGTAAGTAAATTACTAGTTTATCTATCACTTCTTATTAATATACAATATATAGAGAAAAACAAAGCTACACTTTGTAGCACATGCATATACTGCAGTTATATCCAAGGTGACCCTGAGGAGAATGTTTTACTTTCATTAAATTATACGATTGACAAACACCACCCACTCGACATATTGTGGGTGTCGAGGTCCAGTATAAATACACTATATATGGAGGGCTGCGATATAGCGAGAGACCCAGAGAAAAACAAATAGGCTAACACAAATAAATCCTCTACACAGCACATCATTTTAATTCGTACAGCAGAGGGTAATTGCGTCTCATCAACTTCAGTCTCCAATTAATTTCATGAGTCTTCCTCTCTTTTCTCAAATGCACAAACCTGCTGCATTGAAAGAATCCGTTCCTGACATTGGAGGCATGTTGCTAGGGAGCTGACATCACTGCCCTATGACTTAAGCTAGTGCATTGCTGCCACAAGTGAACACCTTGTTGGCTAAAATATAAAAAACGCTTCAGCAAGTAGATATTTAATTTGCTTTGTGCTATTGTGCCATCCGTGTGTATATGATAACAGTATGATATTAATGCTTTGTTTTTAATTGTTTTGTTTATTGTTGTTTGTGATGTACAGTACGAAATAAAACAAACAGTAATAAGTCTAAGTGCCTATGTATACTGCAGCTAAAGCATACAGTTAGAGAGTAAAAATGGGGAGCCAACTCCAGGATCTATGTGGATATATCCGAATCCACAGTATAGCGAGGGGCGATATAACGAGGGGTGGTTGTATATGTTTATGATAAAATCTCTTGTTACCGCCTTAGTAATCAATTATTAAATATTAGCCATGATCATTTATAGTGGGTTAATACCCATGTCTGTTCAACGTTTTTTAAATAATGTATTACCCATAGTCAGATGTTCAGTTGATTGTAGACACATTTTAATGTTGTAATTAATCTATTTAAATGCTGTGTAGAATTAAATTAGATTTCTATTTAGAAAAGGTATTATACAATCCAGGTTCTGAAAAGAGTGTTAAATATATCCAGTTAGCTGTTGTACAAAAGGGACTACTTTGACATTTTGTTACTAAAAGCATTTTAACAATAGGCATTAATAATGGTAGCCCATGTAGGTAGACTCACTACTGCTCATCTTCACATGACAGAAAAATGAAAGTGAGTTCATCTGACTGAAATAACTAATCCTACCTCCAAAAGGTAGTTTCAACACAGATTTATTAGAATTCAAGAAAAGAAAACTAATCGAATCACAAAACTTGCCATTATTATTTCTCTACATATTTCAGTTGAGTTGACATAATTTAACTCCTTTCTTGATGTAAGTAAATTCATGTATATTTGGTGGTAGTTTATATCATAAATACAGTATGGTTTGTTTTTCCACTATATATATATATATATATATATATATATATATATATATATATATATATATAATATATATATATATATATATATATATATATATATGTGTGTATATATATATGAGCAGTAACCCTGGTCACCTGCCTTTAAAAAGGGTCTGGAAAGCCAGTCCTTTGTTCTTTGGTGCTTTTGAGGAGGAGTAGGAGAAGAAGGTGAAGGAGTTGAAGGAGAAGAAGAACGTGTGAGAGAGAGACAGGGAAAAATGAAACAGAAAAGAAAAAGCAATTGCTTTGTATGCTGGAAGCACCAGCATAGTACTCGTTTCTTTGGGTTTGTAACCTGTTTTTGTTTAAACCTTTCTTTTGGCTCTGTGAGCAGTGTTTTTGTTTAAATATGTATTTTAATATTTATCTTTGAATAAAAACGTGCCGCAGCGCTTTCACCCGCAAGTACCTGTGTTGTGTCTCTGTCAGCTGTTTGGTCTGAGAACATCACTATTCGACTATCCTGTCACAAGGACATCTGAGTTTAAAAGATAATAATTGTCTTGGATTGAGGTAGTCAAAAAGCCTTTTATTTATTTATTATGACTCTCTTATTTCTAAGAAATGCACCTGTTGCTCCATAACACTCATCTAAGTTTTAAAAGGGTATTCCTAGCCATTGTTTTTAGTGAGGTTTCTCATTCAGGGTTTGCACGATAGTGTTTTAGTTTTAACAACCATTAGAAGAAGTTAATCCGTTTATAGCTGCAATCAATACACGTGAAACTGTATGTGTAGTGCTTTGTAATATGTTTTCTTTACAACATGGGATACAGTTATTAGATCAGTTCCAGTATAATTGCATTTTGTAATGAACTAAATTAAGATGATTTTCGTAATGGCCATGGTTACATCATTTTCATTCAATTGACTTTGATTATAATGAAATCCTTGACAGATAAAGATGTAGCGGAAATAAATATACCTGTGACCAAGAATTTCAAACCTTACATTAAAGTTTAATTTTACAAAGTCTGCCTTTCAACTGTATACCTCTTATATTTGGTTTTATTTGAAAAATATTTCCACAAGTTCCTGTCATGTTTAATTTCCAATTCCTTGGTAGATTGTCTAAAAACAAATACATAACCACAATGTTTTTAGAAGAATCGTGCCCATTTATCTAGTAACACCATTGGTGTTTGTATATATTTAAATGTATTATATATGATATTTTATTTTGTTCAATAGTAGGTTGGTTTTTTTTGATATATTATATATTGAGTTGATATCTTATAGGATCAAAAATAGAGAGAGAGAGAGAGAGAGAGAGAGAGAGAGAGAGAGACAGAGAGAGAGACAGAGAGAGACAGAGAGAGAGAGAGAACAAGCTTCAGTCCATTTATTAAGTTTTCTTTAACATCACTATCTAATCTCAAATGTGTCTCTCTACAGAAGTATCACAACACAACCTACTTTTGGTATATTACAGCCGGTGTATTTCTCTCAACTTGCACTTTAAAACCCAGCAACTAACCTATCCCCACGCTACTTTCTATCTGCCAGAATCTCTCGTCTCTCCTTTCTATTTTTATAACAGAAATCTGAACGCTTTTACCAAATGTAAGCAATTTCCACTGTTATCAAATTAACCCAATATGTGTGACTATTAAAGTGTAATATTGATTAAGTTGCTGGCATTATTTTTCAAAACTAAAAAGCTTTTAATATATTTATTTTATATAATTGCATCGGCCAATCGGAAAGCAGGATCAGTGGCCTATGTCTCATTTGTAAAAGTTCCATCACTTTGACTGTTTTAATGCATTCATCTGATGGAACTGTAATTTGACACTCAAAAGAAGGATGCTGGATTATAAAGTTAAGAGATGTTTAAGAGAAGATGTTATTCAAGGAAAGTTTTTAAACATTTCAACAATGTTATTACTTATTAGCCACAGTGCTGATTACTTAAATGGTCAACTGCTTCTATTACAGTCATTGCATATCCACAGTCAAGTGAGAGACGTCACTAAACAAGAGATAACCCTCAATATATCCCCACTCCCGCACACAGGCTAAAGCAGACCACATGTATTTTGTGATAAGGATACAGTATGCTCTCCACTGCTAACATATTATTGTGATTTGATATAGTTATTATTTTGAGCTGGCTACACATGCGTGTGTATGCATACATATAACAGTGATGGCACAGTATGAAAAGAAAAATACATTTTAGTAGTTGTCTGTTTCCTTCTTTTCCCCTGTGTCCAAAATGTAACTGGACATCAAACCAAACTTTACTTACAAGACCAACAGCAGTGTCAGGGTTCAGGGCTTCAGAATGTTTGATTATTTGAAAATCCCTTTCAGTTATTGTATGATGATGTCATGTTTTATCCCGGTCTTCTAGTTTAAGTTTTTGAATTGTACCCACAAACACATTGTTTGAACTTGTGAATTCTGTGTCGCTAATTAGACAGTAGAATAAACTTAAGGGGGGGTCATGTAAATATCTGTTCAATCCAGCACGGAGCCCAGCATAGCTGCTGATTCCATATTGCTCATCCTTTACAGTTTCGGACTGTGCCATTTTTCAGATAGCCAGTCATTAAAGCATTTAACAGTCCAACTGGTTTGTTTGGTGGTATTCATAAAGAGACTTGCAAATGTGAGCCGATGCAGCTTCGATTTCTATGCATTTATTGATTGTCATCGGTGCAAACAGATCAAAATTGATGCCTTCACTGGTATATTCCATGACTGCCAGGTATTTTGACAGGTGTTTTATGATACAACAGTGCCACAGGTCTAGTGATTTATACAACAGTGCCAAAGGTCTAGTGATTTACCCAACAGTTACTATACTGTGGATTATATCACCACTTAGAACCACCGATTGGCCAATCAGCATACAGCATTATAATAATCTGTTTTATAATGTGCAATTTATCTTCATAACTATAATCATTACTTCATATGGGAATTCATATATTACACTTATCTAAAAGGATCCTGACATATTCTGTCCTTCTTGATCCACTGAAAGCTATTAGGAGAGACATTTGACATTCAGGAAAGGTAAATGAACTTAGATTACTATTGATCAAGGCTTGTCCCTGGTTAGCACACCATTCACCCCTGCTAGGAGGATCTAATTTAATAGGGCAGAATCAAGTAGTTCTTTAAAATGCTCCCAGTGTTGTATATCCTTCTATGTCACCTGTTAGGCTATTGAATGCATGTATAACTGTAAAAACATGCTTCCTGCCTCCTGTTTTAAACTTACTTTTACTCGGCTTCTATTGTGGCCTCTTGTTCTACACTCTGTGCTAAATTTGAAGTACTATAATGTCTTGGGTAAACTTTGCAACTGGAATTATGTATTTTTAGTAGTGAGGTCACTAAAACTGCACACAGTATTCTAGATGGGGTCTAACTATGGTAATGTATAATCTTAGCATAACCTCCCTAGACTTGTATTCCACACTTTTTGCAAAATCCTGAGATCCTTTTCAAAGTCTTCGTTCCCTATTTCTATCCCGTTCATTTTAAACTCATAACCATGACTTTTAAGCCCAATATGCAATACTTTACATTTCTTTGAATTTATTTGCCACAAGTCTGCTTGGTTACAGCGAAAGCCAAATCCTTTTGAATTAATTGGGCTTCCCCATTAATCCCCCAAGTTCTGCAAATGTAACTATCTTGCAGTATGTATCTTGGTCAGGGTCATTTATATAAATGAGGTAAAGTAAGGGTCCAAGTACAGACCTATGTGGTACCCCACTAAGTACGTACCCTCAATCTGATTTTACACCTCTCACAAATACTCTGATTTTTGATTTTTAACCCGTCCTTTGGTTGAGATGTAAAACTGAGGTCCTATTGCAAGTGACAGTTGTTGAAGCATAGTTCACCCCCTAGTCTCTAAGTCGCTTTGGATAAAAGTGTCTACTAAATGACTCATAATAATAATAATAATAATAAGAATAAGAAGAAGATAAGAAGAAGAAGAAGAAGAAAGAAGAAGAAAAGAAGAAGAAGAAGAAGAATAATAATGTCCTCTCTTGTATCCCTGTTGGCTTTAAGTATGTCTTTCGTGTGTGACTTTTTAAAAAATATATGTTTCATAAGCACTGTCACCATCTACATTAGCTGTAACTTTGTCAAAAAAGTCAAGAAGATTAGTTAAGCATAAACTCCCTCTTCTGAACCCATGCTGGCTATCCCCTATAATACTGTAGCTGTACTACTGTTAGCTTTTCATATTGCTTCCAACATTTTGCATGTTCCTTTGACTGGGGGTAATTTGTGGACTGTTATTTAGGTAACGTGTAAATACAGTGCAATTGTATCAGACAATTGCGATTGTCATATTTTTATTTTTATTTTGTAGTAGCATGTTGTTGTATTGTAATTACACAAACACATGTATAATTACTGCATTATTACAGTGTACTTACATTATTGTTAGAGGCACTGTGGCAGGCTGGCCTGTGGATAGAGGCCCAGAGACAGACTGCAGTTCAAAAAAAATATACTTTTATTATAAATAGATACAAAAATAAAAAGGCACAAAGGCCAAAACAAAGGGATTGAAACACAAATAGAAAGACAAAAAGTAAAATGTGCAAAATAAAGGTTTCCAGGCTGGGCAATGCCTTCACTGGATTTAGAAAATTGAAAAACCATAACCAACAAAACACCAACCTGCTTCCTCAGCTCCCTCCTCCCAAATGAGAAGCAGAGGCCTCCTTTTAAGTCAGGTGGCTGGGCGCTGATTGATCGTTAATTAACCTAATCAACTAATCAACCCCAGCCACCTGAACATTATAAACCCAGGCAGGTAGGGGAAATTAACCCCATCCCTGCCAATTTAAAAAGGGCAGAGCTTTGCTCTGCCGCAGGCACCTAATGTCAAATATTATGGTAATTTATCTTGCTTGGTGCCAGAGTATTAACTTCCATTATATGTGTTTCAACCCACTTGCAATCACTCAAAACAATGCGACTAATAAAATAACTTGTAATCTATGTAATGTTCCCTTTAATGTGCTACAGTAACTAGAAGGTAGTTCAAAGAGGCTGGTTTTCTATTGCTCATTGAAGTCTACTGTTACTCAACCGACAATGCAGCTTTTTTATGATGTTGGCAGTACTACACTTTTCCATATAATTACATTTTTTAAATGTATTTATTTTTTGTCATTTAGGTGCAGCAGTGATTATTGGACACTTAAAGCTATTGTATTTTTGACAGCATGATTACAGTAGTTGTTACTGTCTTTCTAAAGCAGTCATAGCCAAGGCATAAAATGTATTTTATTACCTCGGATTTGCTTTGCAAACATGTTCACTGCCTCCCCTTTGGTTGTGCTGAAAATCTTTTGTTTTTTTTCTGTTTTTACTTAAAACCTGCACTTTTTTAAACAAAACTATATACTATATATAGATAGTGGATGTGTTTTTTCCTTGTACATTAATTTGCTGGAAAAAAATCTTCAATGGTGGACCAGAGTGCAGTAATAAAAAGCGAGGACATGAGGCCAGACCATTGAAGTGCTTTGTTCATAAAGCTAATAAAAGGTATTTAAATTCCATGATTACCAGTACTTTACTGATAATGTTGATAAGAACAAAAAAAAATATATAGCAAATAGTAATACAGCAGATCTGATATAAGAACAATTTACCTTTATAAATAGTAGGTAGCCAGCTACTGAACCAATTTGTTTTAAAGGGGCCAGGTGGTAATCAGCATATTAGGAAATTGCTTCCACACTATAATTTCAATAGATGTTACATGGCAATTGCTTCTGTAAAATCAGCATTTAACAGCAATGATAACTTTCTTTGCCATTTGTAGATGTGCCAAGTTGACCTTCTATAATTTGCATCCAATGAGAATGAGAAGGGAGATTATTCCACTGCACTCCACAGATCTCTCTTGCTTTAGCAATAATAATAAAATATTATCTGATAACATTGTTCTCCTTGCGGGGTTTGCTAAGCATGCAATGATTCAAAGTAATCTGGTAATAATTGCTCTACTGCTAATTAATTATTCTAGTACTGCGTGTTTTTTTTGGTTTTGTAGTTGCTTCAAAGGTTAAAAGTATTTTACTTTTTTAATTAATATCATATCTGCAGGAATTATAGTTGAAAGCTGCGTTTTAGATTACCTGGCTACATTTTAGTGAATCAGTCCCTTATCCTCACACATTGCAAACATATAGCAGTTGCAAATTACAAATCCAAAATTTAAGAACCATGGATGTGATCTGTCAATAAGAACAATTAATAAGTTATTCCCATACAATTATAGTCTGATATAGTATGTAATCCTGAAAATTAGCCCGTAACCTGCTTTTATTACAGAATGAATGTAATATCTTTGACAATCTGATATAATCTGTATGTCTTTCCATCATTGTTATCAGGAATGAGTCTTTTTATGGATGTAATTCCATTTCATTTATAACCTAAATGTCTTTGTATGCATCCTTCTAAGGCTTTAGTGATTCATATATAAGACATTTATTTTCTCTGTCCTTTTAACAATAGGTCCTGCTTATTTTACTCCAATGTTATTAACATAGGTGGCGTTTACATACACAAGTCATGACTGTTTTCCTCACAACGTGTTTGCTGTACTTTTCAGGAAATGCATTGCTATGCAGTTCTGATTTAAGAAAAAAAAAACGACCATACACATGCAGATTACTCAATTCATAGTCATTTAGGGGAGGGGATATTTAAATGCCTGTGCCTGCTTACTAAGTAGGAAAACAACGACTCTGGATATCATGAGGGAGCTTCATGCGTTGCCATGAAGATAAAAAGCATTTAACAAGAGAAATTAATTCACGTGTTGTTGCGCACATTCTGAATTATGCCACGCATTAGCTACTTGTTTGTCTGGTTACCTTTCCAATACACACACACACACACGCACACACACAAAGTTAGAAGTTTTACTACTTAGACTCCATTTATTCAGCGCTTGTCAGGCGCGTTAGGGTCCAATTTATTTTCACATGCACTGTTTATTTTGCATGTACTGTTTACATTTTTTTTTCAGAGAAAAAATTTTAAAAGGCTCTGCATAGCAAAAGGACATCAGTACTGCATCTTCTGCCAAGCCACTCCAGACTTTTTCCAAACATAACGACTATCAGCATGACCAAATAGCTATTTTTTGTTTCATCACTGCACAAAACCTCTGACCAGAACTCATACTCTTAATTCAAATGCAGTTTTGCAAACTTTAAATGATTGTCCTTGTGATGTTTTTTTAAGAGCTTTTCCTAGCCTTCAACCATTGAGACCTTCACCATAAAATATTCTAACCTATGGTTCAAATGGAAATCTCAGTCCCACTTGCAGCCATATCACTTTGAAAATCTTTGGCAGTCAGTCTTGGATTGTTATTAACCTTCCTCACAATTCTTCTACTTGTTCTTGGTGAAAGAACCTTTTTTCTTCCAGACCGAGGGAGCGTTGTGACAGCACCATGAGTCTTATACTTCTTGATAATGGAAACAATAGTTGAAATTGGACACAAATGCTTGGAAATCTTATTGTATCATTCTCCAACTTTATGACAATAAATAATTTCTGCCTAAGATCTTCAGATAGCTCTTTAGTTTTTCCCATATTGACTTATTGGTAATGACAGCAATCATCCTATGCCTAACCCTTTTATACTCTTTAAGAATGTTCACCTACAAAGGGTAAAACTAACCTGTCTCACGACGGTCTAATCCCAGTTCACATTCCGTATTAGTGGGTGAACAATCCAACGCTTGGTGAATTTTGCTTCACAATGATAGGAAGAGCCGACATCAAAGGATCAAAAAGCGACGTCACTGTGAAGCTCAATTAAATAACTCTAGATGTCTACTTCTTGTATTTTTTCTTCCTCATCCACAAAAGCAAAACTTTTGCTTCAAAAATGTTTTTGAGAAATTTCAAGAAATTATATATTTCCATTTGGGCATGTAAACTTTTGACAGCAATCGTTGACAGATATATATCTATATATATATATATATATATATATATATATATATATATATATATATATATATATATATATATATATACAATAAGTATTAACTTGAAGTCAATCTAATGTTGTTGTCAAACATACAGATTTCAGTTCTACTATAGTCAAGAAACACTGAAAACACTTGTAACATTTTGTGAAAATTTTGTAATATCAGTCCCAGTGTCAAAAGGTCACTCATGGCTGGGTAGCATCGAATCATAGTATGAAATGTATATAATATATATATATATATATATATATATATATATATATATATATATATATATATATATATATATATATATACATACACACACACACACACACACACACACACACACACATTCCCATTTATTATATCTGAACAGGGAAATTAATGGTAAATGTTTGAACAGAAAAGTAATTTGACTTTACAAAGAAGAATTTAACTGCCCTGAGCAAAAAACGGCAAATGCCAATATTTTTCAATATCATTTGCTTCTCAGCTTCAAAGGCATGGGTAGAGGTTTAATAAATTATTGTCCAGCTTTTAGTTCACTTGGCTCAAAAAAATTACTTGTGTGGCTCATGAGAATGAAGTTATCCCAATGCAGGCATATAAACCAAATTGCCATGTAGAAAATGATTCAAAAATGTTAATGGTCCCTATTGCTCTTTTAGAGGTGCACACATTTCATCTATAGAAATGAAATAACACTGGAATTCGTTTATATAAAAGACGACCTTATTGCTCTGGCTATTATTAACTACACCAATTTCAAGAAAATAATAAAGTCTGTCATTATTTTGATGTCATTCTGTGCCGAAGATGGCTCATGGTGATAAAAACAAGCTGAAGCTGATCTGACTTTTTTACCTGCCAAACTGAGTAAAAAAAAAAAGTGGATTAGCAGTTTATAGTGATTTAACAAAGAGCATAGAACTCTGTATCACCGATCACATCTATAAATGCAATTAGACTGTCTGAAAGCATCAATGTTTTTTTTTTTTTTTTTTTTGTGCTGGGGAAAAATCACATTAAGACATGTTAAAATGATAAAAAAAAAAAATAATTAAAAACCATTATGCTTTCAGCTGCAAGAGCAGCATAGCATCTTAATAATAACATTTAAAAAGCAAAGGGATTTTCACCTCAGAAACTGAATGGAGATAAAAAATATACAATGTTAAGAAATGTAAAGTAGTGTACATTGGGTGCAAATTAGGATACAAGAACAAAATGAATAAGCTTGAAATATCCACTGTATCAGCCTTGATGTATTAACAATTAAAAAGGGAAATAAAATCTATCCATAACATGAAATGATCATCACACTACAAAATTACATTTTTGCACAACAGAAAATCGTACAAATTAAATTCCTTTTAATCAAGGGGTCAGCTAAAATAATCCAATTACATTATGAGACTGCTTTCAAAATTAATTTTGAATAGAGACCCCCAACTGAAAACTGAGCAAAATGCTAATCACAAACAATAAAGGAAATCTGTCTGCTGAAAGTCAAATTTTACAGACCCAAACAGAGAATGACTGCAATATATCATCCTGTACTTTATCACTAATTTTACCCCCACCATGACAATGGAAACAACAAGTTCTGTGGGATCTTGAACCTTTTTACCATTTATAAACATGTCTGATGGTCATGTAAGATCTGTTCTAATTTAAAATATATTCATTACAGAAAAAAAAAAATGTTGTTAAAAAATAGTTTAAGCTGGAATCCACAAAAATCTGGAAATGTAGTTTTAGTAAAACTAAATTGCTGTACCGTTGCATTCAAATAACGGTACATTGAAACATTCAATTATACTGAATCACAACTGATGGGATTGTGACACATAATTTGTTGTATGTAATGTTAACAGACTTTTCACAAACATGTGTGTATGTGTTGTATTTTCTTGTTACATCTTTCTTGTTAATGAAATAAGTTATTTACAAACCGCTAACCAAGATCATGCAACAGTCTCTTGACACAGGGGTTGTACAGACAGATTGGAGATTTGAAAACGTAATACCGATCCACAAAAAGGGAAACAAAACCGAACCAGGTAACTACATACCAATAAGCTTGACTTCTATTATATGTAAACTTATGGAAACTATAAGAAGATCCAAAATGGAAAATTACCTATATGGTAATAGTATCCTGGGAGACAGTCAACATGGTTTTAGAAAAGGGAGATCGTGTCTAACTAACCCGCTTGATTTTTTTGGGGATGCAACATCGATAATGAATAATTTCAAAGCATATGACATGGTTTATTTAGATTTCCAGAAAGCTTTTGACAAAGTCCAACATAAAAGATGAATTCTCAAACCGAATGCAGTAGGGATTCAAGGAAATGCATGTACATGGATTAGGGAGTGGTTAACATGTAGAAATCAGAAAGTACTGATTAGAGGAGAAACCTCAAAATGGAGTGAGATAACCAATGGAGTACCACAGTCCTCTGCTCTTCCTAATCTACATTAATGACTTAGATTCTGATATAGTAATCAAACTTGTTAAATTTGCAGATGACACAAAAATGGGAGGAGTGGAAAACACTGTTGCAGCAGCAAAGGTCATTCAAAATCATCTAGACAAGATTCAGAACTGGGCAGACACATGGCAAATGACATGTTATAGTGAAAAGTGTAAGGTATTGCACTCAGGCAATAAAAATGTGCATTATAAATATCATATGGGAGATAATGAAATTGAAGAAAGAATCTATGAAAAAGATCTAGGAATTTATGTTGATTCAGAAATGTCTTCATCTAGACCATGTGGGGCAGTTATAAAATAGGCCAACAAGATGCTCGGATATATTGTGAAAATTGTTGAATTTAAACCAAGGGAAGTAATGTTAAAATTGTACAATGCATTATTAATACCTTATCTAGAATATTGTGCTCAGGTCTGGTCACCTCACTACAAAAAGGATATTGCTGCTCTAGAAAGAGTGCAAAGAAGAGCGACCAGAATTATTCCAGGTTTAAAAGGCATCTCATATGCAGACAGGCTAAAATAATTGAATCTATTCAGTCTTGAACAAAGAAGACTATGCAGAAATCTGATTCAAACATTCAAAATTCTAAAAGGTATTGACATTGTCGACCCAGGGGACTTTGTCGACCTGAAAAAAGAAACAAGGACCAGGGGTCACAAATGGAGATTAGATAAAGGGACATTCAAAACAGAAAATAGGAGACACTTTTTTACACAGAGAATTGTGAGGGTCTGGAACCAACACTCTGGAAATATTTTTAAAACTAATACCCTGGGATCCTTCAAGAAACTGCTTGATGAGATTTTGGGCTACAAAGAACCAAACAAGCAAGATGGGCCGAATGGCCTCTCGTTTATAAACTTTCTTATGAAATGTTCTTAGTGAGGGCATTTGTATTTTACAATCTGATTTTACAATCTTTCTTACTTTCACCTGAAAAAGAGACCTTTGAGGTCTTGAAAGCTTGTGAATAATTATTAATTAGTCCAATAAAAGGTATCTTCTCTTTGTCTACAATCTGATTTGAAAGACATGTTAAAAAACATGCTACTGTTTGTATATTGTATATTTGTATATACTTAAAACGCTATAAACAATGTTTTTTTTACTCAGTTGGCATTTAATTTAATAAAACATAACATTCAGTGATGGTTAACGGTTCTACCATTATTTTATTCAGAACAGGAATTGACCACTTCAATACAAAATTATTCCAGAGACTGGAGTTGAGCTCACATAATCTTCAACTGTAAAATGAATTTTCCTGACACTGGTAATTAGGGTTGATGGAAGATGATGCATAGTCACTTTTAGCATGTTCTGATGACCACTGATATTACTGAGAAAAAAAACAAATCAAACACCAACTGTTCATCATCAAGCTCAGCCTGTGCATGAGAGCACTGAACAAAACCTGGTGGATAGACTGCTGTAGCACAGTGAAATGTTCCAGTACCTTTTCCCTGCTTAGCCAGAGTGCCTATCATTATTCATTATTATTCTTTGTATCCTGTACAATTTACCTTGTTTTGTGTTCACTGTCCCTGCAGCCAAATGACTAACAAGTAATACAAATTGACTAAGATATTGGATATAATATAGTTAGCTAGATGTCCCTGAAATGCATTCACTATGTGTATAGTTCACAGACTACGGAATGGGGGATTATCATGCACGTTCTCTTACACACTTTTTTTTTCTATTCGCATTTAACAGTGGGTGCTTCTTTATGTGATTCCTCCGTTTCTAAAGAAACAAGTAGCCTTGGGAGAAAGATGTCTGAAGGCAAAGTTGGTATGACCCTGAAAAGCACACAGCAGTATGAACAATGGTAGTGTAATTAGATGCCAAATTAGTCCACCTGGGCCAATTAGCTCAGAAAAGGCACTAGGGCTCAGAAATGCTATGTCAACAGAAATAAAATCAGTAAGAAGAAAAAGGTTGAACTGAAGCTCTTAAAAGACATGAGAACTGAACAAGCACTGATTAAAGAAGAGGGTTGAATCAGAGAGATTTTATTAGACCTGCTAGTGAAGATTAAACAAACTTTTAAACTCACAAAAAATCCCCCCCAAAAATAAATGTTTCCTAATAGTTCCTTTTGAATATATATACACATATATACTATGTATGGTATATATACACCTATATATATATATATATATATATATATATATATATATATATATATATATATATATATATATATATATATTAACTTTGATTCAAAAAGTTCAGTGATTTATGGAAGTTTGCAGGGCTAGCATTTCTAGGACACTGTGATTTTATCAAGACATTCACACTTTATTTTAAGGGGAACTGTTTTGTTAATTAAGTGTTAACAAATACAGTGATTTAAACAGGATACGCTTTCAGTACTTTTACAGGATTATAAAGAGCATTGTGTGACTACCAATTTTCCTAGAAGTGCAGTGCATGTGTTAACATTTTGAACACAATCCTAGAATTACTGATATATTTTCTTTCTATCAAGAAGCAACAACCTGCACCAAACAAATTTACTGGATTCACCTTTTTTTTTTTTTTTTTTTTTTTTTTTACTCAACAGACTCAACATTCAATTTCCCCAGAGCGAGCTGCACAGGCTGCCAAGTCTGCCTGAAATCATCTGTAGCACCAAGCAAAACAAACCCCTACATATACCATGCTGTCTCAGATGTAAACAGCAATAACGTTGCTGTTTCAATTGCAATAGCGCACACTTATTTGATTAAATACATGTTTTTAATCAGTAGGCTCTAAAAATTCTTTTCTTTTTTTTTGGTTTTGTAAAATACCTACTGTACGTATGTAGAATAGCATTTTTAATATTGATACATTGACAAAACTAATTTAATCGATACCTAGAACTTATATAATAAACAATTAAATAGGAATATGGAGTGTCATTCTCCTCCACTGTCAAGGTGCCGATATTAAAAGTATGTTACATTTTTTCTTAGCTTTGTGGGAGGCTGATCTCTCAGATAATGAAATTGAAATCTGTTTTGCTAAACTCCTTTTAAGTGGCATTTTGGTTCAGTGCTCTTTTCAACTTAAAATGATGTGTCAGGTCGTCACCATACTCGCTTGTATTTTTTAGTAATTCATGTTTTTTTTTTTAGGTCGGCCCCTCCAAATTTGCCCTTCCCATCCTCCAATTTAGCCCCTGTCCTAGGAGGCATAATATGGCTTGGTGTATTCCAGCAGGATGTACCATGAGCAGTCACAGTTAGTTTAATGGGTAAAAGATGTGACTCTTCGGGAATGACTAGTTCAGTCATTTTGTGAGACCAGGGGGTAGCGACTGAACAAAAGCAAAGGTTAGCTTTTGGTTAGATGGATATTTAGCTTCTGCCGCAGCTGCCTGAGTTTGATGAATCCCTAAGGAAAGTTACTGTAAAATGTACTGTTGAAAAATGTGCATAATGTTCATATATGACTGAAACTGTAGCTTAGCTAGATAGAGGGTTTGGGTTATTTTAGTTCTTGTCATAGCATGCACCTGTAATTTCAGCTTATGTTATTGTCTGTACTGTGTTTTGTTTATTTAGTTGCACTTTGTTACCCGTGGGGGAATGTTTAATATCATGTTTCTAATAATTACTGTACAAGTAATATAAATACATGTTTACCAGTTGCTGTGTAACTAATTACCTTTGTTTTGTGTTTCTCTGCATGCTGTACTGGTATAGTTAAATCCAATATTTATATCTCTAAATAAATTATAGATTATCTCAAAATGATCATTTGGTTTGCCATATTCCAAAGTCTGTGCTGTGGTTTACTGGGTTCCTAGATTATTTGATTGTTGTGGTTTGTATTGTTATTGTTAGACATGTGTTATAATTGACTGTATTATTATTTGTATCCTGGTATTGTATCATAGAGATTTTTAACTATCAATAATAACAAAAGCATACACCTTAATCAAGTAACACACATTTTAAAAGAAGAAAGCTATTGAATTTCCTTACAATTCTTGCAGTGCTAAAGAGCCCTTAATGGCCCTTGACTTACGCTTTAGGCCTTTTCACCACCCCAGGCGTGGTATATATCATGGGAACTGCACGACCCATCTGTGGTTTATACCTTTACGTAAACACACACACACACACACACACACACACACACACACACACACACATATATATATATATATATATATATATATATATATATATATATATATATATATATATATATACACACACACACACACACACACACTCACACACTCACACACACACACACATATATATATATATATATATATATATATATATATATATATATATATATATATATATATATATTTTACACACACAAGCAGTTGTCCTCATTTAAAGAAAACCAATGCAAATAACTACCACTTATGATTGATTACACACTAATCAGTTCTTTTGTGAACCTCAGTATTTCATCAAGAGAAATTTAGCATGGAAATATGACCCATACATAATGCAATTCAATATTATTTTCTTAACTCCAGTCTGGCATTAGTGGAGACACAATCATTCCAGTAAGATGATGGATAACAAACTTGTTCTGGAAAACAAAACTGATTAGAGCCAATCACAAGTTTAATCTCTCGTTCGTTGCTGCTGCCTGATTAACTTGCACTTTCAATCCAACTCTTTCCAATCTGTCACATAGGTGCTGCTGTAGAAGCATACAGTGGAAATTTCATGACTCGCTGCACAGTGACAGGACCATCTGCAGAGACATCATGGCTCAGAAGCACAAAGGAGGAATGCGCACATCCCACCTGGGACCTTCTTGGGATGAACAGTTCCCAGCAGTTGGGGGGGCAATCATCTTTCACTTATGATTGATCATAAATGAAAGATGGCCTCTCTATATATATTAGGAAGATTACTTCCCTACCAGTCACTGCACTGACCTCTAGAATTGCGATTGTTAATATTGTATTAAACTCAACGTCAAAGTTTATGCAGTGTTTCAATATATATGTGTGTGTGTGAGTGTATGTGTGTAAGTATGTGTGTAATTAAACTTATTTACTCTGTTCTTCTAAACAGAAGTGCCCAAAAATGTGGTAACATAGCAATCATGTCATTGTTTGGGGGTATTGCACTGTTTTGGTCCTCACTAAATTTAGAAGGACATTGAAATGGGGTTCTCTCGATTGGTCAAGTTTAGCACCCCTCCATTGAGTTTATCTGGTGGTCGTTCCTGCTTTTGGTTTATGAAATGATTGTGTACATATTAAAGGGTGAACTTTCAATCACACAACAATGTTATTATCCAGTAGAAGAAAGAGTGTCAGTTATTCATGGCACAGTACTGGAAGTCGAGGGTCAGAATGCAGGTAAGATAAATACGATCTGAATGAGACTTCACCTCTAAAATGTAACTGCTGTATTATGTAAAGGAAAATGTGTTCTGCTCGCTCATTGATTCTGGTCAAATGAAACCAGAGTACATCATTTCTGTTGATGTATTTATTTTTTTTACAAATTCCCAATATGTCAGCACAACAGTGCCAGATTGCCCTCAACACTTCAATTTACTTTTATCTTCTCAGTCACAGCATACAATGAACAGAAGGCTGACTTGAATATGCAGTACATACATTCACCGAAATGTAAAAAGGCTCATATACTCTTTATTCATAATAAAATAATCATTACATATTATATAGATTGTTCTTATTAATTATCAGAAACATACTTTACTTCCTTTCTTTAAAATAATAGCATTGTTTTGTTTAAAGATAAATAATGTGCAACACTTCTTTAATTACACTCACTGAGTTATGTAATATTTTCATACATGGGGGTGACACAAGATTACCTTAGTTTATTCTAGTTATGCGCCTCAGTTACATATAAAAATAAACTTGTAATGGCCTATAGAGCCTATAAAGTTATTTTAGTTGGATGAATCTTGGCAACTAGTGGATAAATGTACCATACATACTCTGTCTGTGTGTCTATCTATCTATCTATCTATCTATCTATCTATCTATCTATCTATCTATCTATCTATCTATCTATCACATAGACCTCAAAAAAGACAGCTTACCATCAGTAAGTAACCATGGAACACTTAATCAAAACATTGATGAGTTTGGGAATATGGCCCCATTCCACCAAAATCTGTGTGCTTTTATGTTCTGTTATTATCTGCTTTGAACACTGATGGTATCAATGTTTTTTCCAGGTGGCAAACAAATCAAGAGAGAAAATGGGGGACTAGCAGTTTAGCAGGGCTTGGTCCTGTCGCCTTTCCTTTTCCCCATGTTTTGCTGCCAACTCTGCAGAATGGTTTGTGCATAAATTCACAGGTGACCTTGGCATTTCCGTTATACCAGCTGTAGTCCTACTTGACTCCTGCCTCTTAACTGTACAGGGTGTCACACCTGCTGTTCACCTGCTGTTCACAGGTGTTCCATGATCACTGACCACCAAGCATAATGGCAAATAATACATTTTACATTGCATGCAATTATCTCTACAAAACTGTAAGAGGAACACATTGTTTGACATCAGAAACAATACCATAATTTTCACTCTACGGTATATTTCACTCTACATTATTGCAAATTTTAGTTTGTATGTCTTAAAGGTATCTTTCACTAGTGGTTTAACTAATTCACAGTAATACACGAAAGCACTCATTTTAACAGTCAACTGCTGCTGCCTGAAATTTACATCCAGTTAATAACTGCTATTATGAAAAAAAAGGTGTTATACAATATGTGTAAGTCAAATAATATAAGATGGTTCTATAAGCATATTATATTCCTACATGGAAAATCACAATTTAAACATTGGTTCTAATTATAATCTTTCTTCTAAGAAGTGGTGATTAAGAACAGTTTTGTAGAAATTGATTTGAGCCAAACTGCATTACTCACACCCCATAACTATGGCAATTATATGGAGTTATTGAGCAGTCAATCACAATTTGAAATTCAACAGAGCTTGGTTTTTAATATATATAATAGCATGTTATAATTTAATTTGACATAATACATTAAGCACATTGTTTGCAGTTGATGTCTTAGGGAAAAGTCAGTGTTAAATTCAGCCACAAGAAGAGCTTTTAGACATAATCAGGTCAAGTTTGGCTAGAATATAGGACCGCCAGCTTGTAAGGAATAGGATGACAATATTTGAAGTTGACAGGACAAAATGCAAATATGTTACTGTATGGTTTTATAGTAATTATCACTCTGTGATCAAGAGGTTTACTAATTGGCTTCAAGACCCACTATACACTGATATAAGAGCCACTATACACTGGGAAAGATATCTCTGACCATGGAAGTACAGCCTGTAGGGACATATTTATCAAGATGTTTACAGTAATGTAATTAGCATCATTGTTATCAAGATTTTTATAGTAATTTAATTAGCACCATGTTTTGTAAAAGGTAAATAATACTGGACATGATAAAAAAAAAAATCACTAACAATGTATGTATATATATGTTCCTTAATTTAACTTCCATGTTGTTGATTACTTATTTTGACCTTCATAAATTTGTCCCATAGTTTGCTTTTTTTCTATTTTAATGGGTTGTCAAGAAAAGTATTTAGTTGCTAGGGTATTTTATTTATTTATTTATTTATTTATGTTTTCACATTTTTTTCACATTGTTTTTTTTTTTTTTTTTTTTTTTTTAAATAAGTAAAATCATATGGGTATTTCGAGAAATAACTGCCTGAAAATTATGTAGCATTACAAATGAATTAGAAGCCTAATGCAATCAGTTATATACAGTACAGCCTATTACTACCTTTTTCAAATCAAAAGCTTTCACAAACATTGTTATGTACTTTATATGTGTGATATATAACTACTTAAATACATTAACATAAAAAACAAAGCATATCTATATTACATCATGTGATGTTTGAAATAATCTATTTCACTCTCATTAGACGTGACCATATATTTATAATGAAAATGCATTAAAGACAAACCAAGGTAAATCATATTTTAAGAACATATCACTGAATTCTGCTGGTGATTCCATTGCATGGTTTCACATGAAGACAATACAACCCAAAGTTTCAATTCCTTAAGGCAAGTAAATTAAATATGAAAATTGTCATTTTTGTAAAGTGTTTCATATAAAGACAAAAATGTAATATGTATGTACAACAGTTTCAAGCTAATTTATTGTAGAATATATTATGCTGTCATATCATAAATGATACTAAAATTAGCCCAGCAGTGTCCTATTAACTTCCTCTGCTGGAAACTTTTTTTTTTTTTTTTTTAATATATTGGGTGGGTGACCTTCTTTCATTATTGTTCCCCAATGCCTGTTTAATATTCCTCTTTCATAACTGCTTTAATTGTTATCCGTATACTTCCTTACATAGTCATATGGTTCCAGATGTAAGCATTCAGTTTACCATCTGTTGAACATTTGGATGCAGTTTCTATTGGCCTCATTACTTCCTCCGAGACGTTTAACCAGTTGTTTTGAAACTACATTGCTTAAATTAGATGCTTGTTCAAGTTAATTTAAAAGTGGATGAATAAATCTACTCTTTAAGTAATGCTTTGAGCATACATATATTTTATGCTTTATATGGGTGTGCAAAAACATGTTACTTGTACTCAGAATTGTCTTTAAGAAGTATTTAAATCAGCAGGTATTCAATAAATCCATTGATTAACGTGTTGATTTCACAACAAGAAAAGCTGTCCTCCCTCACGTTTACAGCTGATTACCAGTTAATGGCAATTAAGTTCCGCAGTGAGTGTTTTAAAAGCCGATTGGATGAATATAAAATCACCTTGGTAGGGCAGTATAAATGTCAGCACCCTGGATGAGAGGAAATTCATTTATTGAATACTTGCGATATATACTTCTTAAAGACAATTCTGAGTATGAGTAACACATTTGTGCACACCTCTAATGCTTTGTTATACAAATATGTATTTTATGTGTCAATAAAAAGGAGTGTTTCCAGAATATATCAAAATGAGTCATGTAAGAATCACGAGTAAGTTACACGAGTATCAAACCTAATATATAAAATACCATAACACATATTTAACTCTCTCTCTCTCTCTCTCTCTCTCTCTCTCTCTCTCTCTCTCTCTCTCTCTCTCTCTCTCTCTCTCTCTATATCTCTATCTATATATATATATATATATATATATATATATATATATATTATATATTGTTTTGGACAGGGTTTATAAGTTCAGTCAATTTAGTCATTTAGTCCTATATTCCTTAACAAAAGGAAATACAATTTCTCTTAAGTATCCCTTTCATGCTAACTGTTGAGATTTATCTTTAGAATGACAGTAAAGTATTAGAAAGCATGTGGCTTCTCTATTTCCAATACCACTCTTTAGGACTCTGAAATATAGAACATAAAAAATATATTATTTCTTACAGGTTTATTTATCTCCCAGATGATGTCATTTGTACCATGATACATTTAAAGTTCTGTTAATCATGGCAGGAAAAGGGTTAAGGTTCTGTACTTAGACATTGTTCGGTGAACATACTTCTGGTGCAATTTGCAAAAACATACAGTACTGAATTTTCTAGTTGAAAGAAAGCCAGGTTAGTCATTTCTAAAATACGACAAAGCACACTGCTTTTCAGAAAGGGTGTCATTATGCATATGCGTTTTGTCCTATTTGCATATAGCATATCTATGCATTCAGTAGCATTTTGTAACAAAGATACTTGGATGGCTATAGAGTTGGCAAATATACAAGTTAGTACTGGAATTACAAACAGGAGATTTATTTATTTATTTATTTATTTATTTATTTTTTAAATCAACCATTTGATTTTCTGCCTAAACAATTGACACTTTCTTTTTCTAATTAAAGAGTATTTTACATGTTTAATAAGTACAGCCATGTCTCTGGTGTTTTACAATGTATGCTGATTAACTTTTTAAATGCTCCAGAGATGTAAGAAGTAGCCCAGTTATTATGGAATACAAAAGTATTGTGGGATTTTAAAATCAATGTATAATAAGGATGTACCAGGCTAGTATGGAGCAAGTATGTACAAGTATAGGTACTGAATTTGCACCAAGTGTGTTTATCAAATTTAGAAATAAACTACTGTTTAACAATATGAAATAAACCCATTATTATCCTAGGAGGAAAATACAAAACACATTTAAAAATGCATAACGCAAGTCTCCAGAACAGCTAAAAAAAAGGTTTTTTTCTTGCTTTTATACATTGTTGGTTTACCGCAAATTAATTTTCATCTTTTGTTAAGGATTTTACAGTATTTATAGTGTGTGTCACCTGCTGTCTACTGTAATCCTTTTAACTAATAAAAGCACAAAATAATGCCAAGTCAGAGGTTTGTATTTATATTATTCCTGCAAATTATACATCTGGGAAAGCGAGTCAATAAACAAGCCGAGATAAGTAGTCCTGGCAAACAATTTTTGAGTAATCAGTGCAGTCTCTTTATGTAACAGGGGACAGTGGTACGTGTATGGGTCGTCACTGAATAATAATGAAGTCACTGCTCCTGCTGAGTCAAGGCAGGATAGACACAGAGCAGCTGGCTTCCAGGATGCACAGGCAGAACCAGGTGAAGATCAGCAGCCACTAGAAGGGCTGCTGAAGGGGCAACAGTGGGTGAAAAGCCAGAGGGGGAGGAGCTGGAGCCCTGAAAGCCGGAGGGGGAGGAGTTACCATCTTCAAAATCTAAAGTAGGAGGAACTACCATCCCAACAGCCTGAGGAGGAGCTACTGTCCGACAGCCTGAGGAGGAGGAACTGCCATCTCCGAAAGCGAGGAAGGAGAGAAGCGACGGTCTATGCTGGCTGCCAGTGAGCCACAGAGATGTTGTTCATGAATCTCTTTCTTTCCTTTTTGTGTGTTAAATAAAAGCTGTTTCCAGCCTCTTACTTCACCTACTGTGTGCTCATAAGCTGCTTGCTACAATATCTTTATAGCATTCCGGTCCATAGATACCATTCTGCAGAAGTTAGAACAATACCATATTTCTTCATACTCTTTAAATATATAGGGAAATATATTGTTATTTTATTAGATGCAAAATTGTGAAATAGTGAGGTTAGTGAATTAAGAAATACTGTTACACAGTTAAGAATACAACAGAACGTATCATATCAGATCTTGTAAGATACTATCCCCTCTATTCACAGATGGACCTCTGCCATGTCCTTTACAGATGCTGCTACTAACTGAACAGTACAGATGGAAACGTGTCAATGCACATTTTATTTTGGCTCTAAACTGTAAATTTAGCAGGGCCGAAAACACAAATTTATTTATTCAATTTCACTTCACATAAAACAAACTGAACAGTTTCACTAATTTAGTGAAGCTATAAAAAAGGCCAACAAGATGCTCGGATACATTGTGAAAAATGTTGAATTAAATTCAAGGGCAGTAATATTAGAATGGTACAATGCATTAGTAAGACCTCATCTTGAATATTGTGTAAAAAACACTATAAAAAAGATATTGCTGCTCTAGAAAGAGTGCAAAGAAGAGCGACCAGAATTATTCCGGGTTTAAAAGGCATGTCATATGCAGACAGGCTAAAAGAATTGAATCTGTTCAGTCTTGAACAAAGAAGACTACGCGGCAACCTAATTCAAGCATTCAAAATTCTAAAAGGTATTTACAATGTCGACCCGAGGGACTTTTTCGACCTGAAAAAAGAAACAAGGACCAGGGGTCACAAATGGAGATTAGACAAAGGGGCATTCAGAACAGAAAATAGGAGGTACTTTTTTACACAGAGAATCGTGAGAGTCTGGAATCAACTCCCCAGTAATGTTGTTGAAGCTGACACCCTGGGGTCCTTCAAGAAGCTGCTTGATGAGATTCTAGGATTAACAAGCTACTAACAACCAGACGAGCAAGATGGGCCAAATGGCCTCCTCTCGTTTGTAAACTTTCTTATGTTCTTATGTTCTTAATTTCTAATGTAGTATAATGACTCCCTCTAAAATACTGTATTTTCACATATCTGACCCAACTCTAGAATCAGCACAGATTACTTTGTACTGTACTTCTTAACTACAACCTTTATATATATATATATATATATATATATATATATATATATATATATATATATATATATATATATATATATATATATATATAAAAAATCCACACAATTGACTTTCACACAATTGACATTCAATGGATAATGCACAGGGAGACTTGCACAAACTTGATTCAACATGACAGGTAGAAAAAGTGACAGATTTGTTTGTTTGTGTCGTCATCATCTCTCATAAGGCCTACTCTGATGGACATAATTGGTTAAGTGTCACAGTACATCACTTTTCATTTCAGCGTGACATTTCATTAAATTCAATAAAGTAACCTTAATTGGTAATTCAGAGTGCACTGCTGGGCATATTTAACTGTAGTTTATTTTAATCAGATCAGATGATGTATATGTGCATAGCTATTTTTATATCTAATTCAATTATATTAATACGACAAATCAATAATGGTTTATATAGGCCTATTGCTTTTATTTTCGCTTTGGAGTTGTGAGGAGACAGCATGGTCATTTAGGCAACACAATGGCAATTGTTGTAGCTTTGCTCTTCTGCTGCTTTAAATAACCTTGTCTTTGTACACACTGATGCCCAGCAGTTTACCAAAAATATTCCATGAATAAACATATGAGAAGTAAAAAACACAGTACAAACCACAATGTGTCAACCAACACTGACTTATCCAGATATCCCCACAAGCAACCCCTCGTGACCTGTAAGCACGGTCCACTGTACCATGTCCCTCATAACTTGCCTGGAAACAAAGTCTGGCTAAATGACTGTAGATTTGTCATATTTCAGTCTTAGAGCTGGATTCAATCTAACTTTTTTGCACATCAACAGGGAGAAGTATGGCTTGGTAATGCATAAAATAATGTTTTGGTTTTTCTTTTCACTTTCAATCCCTACACGAAAATGCCAATATGAAAGCTCTACTTTCCCAAAGATAATGAATGTCTTTGTTCCGTTTCTTGTGCTGTTAAGTTGGGTTGTCAGGTCATATTATACATTGTAGAAATATTTGCTTGGGTAACCAAATGTTTATAAATTACCAATTGATATTCAGGTTACATAATAATGTATGTGAATATTGAGATTGTAAAAGTAATAATTAATTCATTACTGTATTTAAGCAGTAAAACCCAGTGTGACTGGGAGGACCCTGTCACTGGTTCAGCTGCACTGCTGCTTAGTAAACAGGAAGGTTTGCCCACAGCAGAGCTGATTGGGGGGTCCTGATTGGCTCGGGGGTGAGTGGCCTGCCCATGTAGACTAAACCTGTTTAAGAATGCACCAGCATTAGCGTTCGAGGCGATTGCAATGCCATAGCTACACAAGTGGGTGCTGAGCAAAAGCTTGCTTGTTGACATTGAGGAGGAGAGAATCGCTCCATGGAGAGAACTACTACACAAAACCCTTCCACTCTAAGATGGTGCTTTTGAAGGCATTGCCCGGCCGAGGCTGTCTGAAGAGGTTTGTACCCTAGCGTCAGGGCCTGTATTTAAATCTGCGCATCTGTGTTGCGTGTCAACACTCATTGCTCTGTGTCTGCCTTATTATTATTCAGTGACGACCAACGTAGATAACATCTTCCTGTTACACCCTGTTTGTTTGTTTGTTGCGTACATCATTTTATTAGTTGCAAATGAATACAAACATTTTCCTCAATATTCCATGAGTAATGCGGTTTGTTCAAAATTCCATACGTGGTCTGTTACCTTTCAGGCTTCAATATCCCAGTTAGAAAGTATTTAGTTTATTCAGTGTATCAAAATATCCAATTGAAATGTATAGTAACTAATTGAAATACTGTGTGCCAATAAGTTTCATGTTGAGTTCAACCTTTTAGGGTCCAGCCAATGTTAAATATCCCGACCTGGCCCTTTAACTCTTTTTACTCAGGCACTGTAAGGGACAGCCCTGTGCACCACATTAAGAGAATACAAGTATTTTGGAATGTTGGTGGTGCGCTGAAGACAGACCCATCTCTGTGTAGTAAACATTTCCTCACAAAATCTTTACAATATAAGAGTAATTGCTAGATTAAAGGCACAAGGACCTAATTTCCGTTTTTTTTTTTTTTTTTTTTTTTTGCGTGTTTGTGGATCAGACCAGAGCTATTTAGGGTTATGTTGCCTTGGTCGCCACCTTGTTGGCTATTCAAGCCACAGTGAACAGTCTCATCTTGTTCGACATGATCAGGGTGCCTGGGACGAATAATTTCATTGGGTTGTTTTTGTTTGTTTTTGTTTTCTTTTGTACATTTTCAATTAATCAGGTTTATTTTTTACTTTTTTGGTTGCTTTTGGTCCCTTTTGAAATGATAAATGTCAATGATTAAGGTTTTTGAACACACTTTCCCGTTACCGTTACTAGCCATTAAATGCCTGCTGTTGTTGCAAACAATATAAAATATATGTACTCTATATTGTTTCTGCATCCCAAATAAAACACACCAACTTTCAAGAGTGCTTTCTCTGCCTGCAGTGTATGCCTCTCTTGGGGGGTGTTTAGAGATGGAAAGAGAATTCTATTGTTTAAATATTTATACAAACTATTCAAATGTAACTGCTTCCTCAGCTTTTCATGCCAAATCTGTTGTGTCAGTACTGGACCCCTGTTATCGCCAAAAGCCCTTTTAAAACAAACCGAAGTCAAATGTCAGGATCAATCATTGCATTACTGGATAATCTTCTGGAAACTATCATAACACATAGATACCTTTTACTGGAATCCATATACTTGGGGGTGTCATTCATAGTGGAGGATGCAGTCATAATGTAACACTATTCAATTATTAACGATTAAATAGCTTGAAATTACACTTACTTATTTTTTTTAACACTGCAAACATTCTGAGTCCATTATGTATTACAATTACTTAAATGTTTTTTTCGTATTTACTTTTTTGCCTGCAATACAAATGGGAACATGATTTAAAGCGGTTTTCATTAAATGGCATTTAACATTTATTGGTCTAGGCTGGAACCAAAGCAGAACTTTTCTCAACCCGCTAATCACAAAATTGTATTTAATAGCGTTTTCTTTCTTTTTTTGTAAGTATTTGATTTCTTCTACTTATAAAAAGAAAACTCTATTAAATACAATTGTGTTAAGTGTGATTAGTGGGTTGTCAAAGTTTGGATTTGGTCCTAGCCCTAGTCTGGATCACATATTTCTATGGTGATCATATGTGAACATAGGGGTGTGAATATTACAATATATTCCCATGGGTTGAAACTTTTTTTTTTCAAAATGGGGTGAATCACTTGTAGATATCCATACGCCACAAGAATTTTCGAATAACTGAATTTAATATATAATTTTGAAAAAAATGGCACCCATATTTAAATTTGCAATAAAGATGGCTAACAAGGTATATCAATTTTTATCTTTTGGGAAACCAAACTATAGATGTGATTTTGGATGTCTGAATCAGACACCAACAAGTGGTGAAAGAAAAGTAATACTGTTAGGCATCAAACTTACTGAAGCACAGCTTCTGGACAAAAGGAAAGGAGTCAAAAAAAATACACAGAAGTCCATTGCCTGGGCATCGGGTGTCCTTTTTATGCCACTGTCCAAGTATTTAAAAATCCAAACAACATCTGTGTTGCCACTGTGAAACGGTACTGCAAATCTCTCATGGATACCTCCTGTCACTACTCCCGGATCACAAAGGACGATTAAAAAAATAATAATAATAATCTTCCCTAACACTGTCACCTGACACTGCCACAGGTCTTGTGAGAAAGGTTTCTTTTGACGTGCAGTTAAATATGGCCAGACGTTGCAAAGAAGGTGTGCATGATTGTCCAGCTGCACTTCCACAGACAACGACAACAACAAATCAAACACCATGTTGCTCGAAATCGCTTGCTGCAGCTCCACCTACTGTTCAGAATGAACATCTAAAAAAATGGCCTGTAAATCTTAAAGTTGCAATTTCAATGGCAGTGTTCAATTTAACATCTATAAATAGTGCTTCTTCTTTTTGATCAATGCATTTTTTTTTTTAGACATGGAAGGATAATTAATAAAAATGAATTTTTTGTTAATTAAAACATGTTTTTAGGTTGTTTTTCTTTTTTAGTTAGTTGACCCATTTTATAAGTGTACTTAAGGGTTTGGGATATACTCTAATATTTTTGTCTTTGCCTCATGATGTATAACCCACCCGGGGCGTGTGGATATTAAAGTATATCCTACACCCTGTCATGCCTTGTTGCTTACATATTATACACATACACACACACACACACACACACACACACACACACACACACACACACACACACACACAGTCACAAACAATTGTATTTGGGCAGTTAAAGAAAATTAGAAAAAACCCATAGAAAGTGATTTCTATAATTTCTAATTGTTCTCGAATGAAATAAATTAAGTAGAGATTCAGCTTTATAATAAAACAACAGATTTTTATATAACATGCATACAATTCAAAATAACATGCAAAAACTAATTTCATACTTTGACAAAAGTATTTGGGCTCCCTTACATTAATATTTTGTGTGCCCATCCTTTGCTTCCTTTACAGCTTGCAGTCTTTTTTTGTATTTTGAAACCAGTTCCTGGCATCTTTCCAGATATTTTTGTCCATTCTTCACCACATACAGCTTTGAGTTCCTCAATCGACTTTGGTTTCTTTTTTCTCAACAACAGCCTTCAAGTCATTCCACAACATCTTGATAGGGTTTAATAATAGGCCACACAGTGCTTTTGGCAAGTCAAGACTTTCTGCTATTTTTCTTGTAGTGTCTCCTTTTTTGATTAGTTGTTTCATTGCCATTTTGAGATCGTTCCTTTAGTTTTAACTATTTTAATTGCTTTTCTAATCACAAATTTCCTATTTATTTTTCAGCATTTCATTATGTATTCATTTATTCTATAGTTATCAGGTGTTGGTTTTCAATCGTAATAATTGTCAGTAATTAGTGAACGAATGGGTTTCATATGAAGTATGTTGATTGCCCAAATACGTAATAAATTTATTTTTTGCATGTTATTTTTAATTTTATGCATGTTATGTAATGGTTTGTTTTATTATGAAGCTGAATCTCTACTTTAATGCATATATTTCAATAGAACAATTATTGCTAGATGAAATGGTAGTAGTATTAGTCCAAAGATGATACACAAAGCGAAGGAGATGTGATACATTTTATTGGACTAACTAAACAAGACTAAATCACAAGATTTCAAGACGTCTTTATGTGAGAGTAGGAAAGAGAGATTGATGATTACATTCATAGGTGCATCAGAAATTTAACAAAAAGAACCCATTTTGATTCACTACAATTCTAATACTAAAAACGGGGTTGGGAGTTTGGGAGAACAGGATTGGGTGCATAATAAACAATGATAATAACAAAGACAAAATAAATAAATACATATAAGAAAAAAATGTAAAAATTGTAACAGTAAACACTAATGTAAGGAAATAAAAAATAGTGAAAAAGATAAATAAATACAATACAAAAATTAAAATAAAAGTTTAACCGGAACCAGAACACAAGATCTATGGAAATCAAACTAAACCATGACAATCCCAGCAGTATCATGTATCAAAACAAACTCAAACCCAATTGCACCAGCAAATAACTGTACTGCAGAGTCCAAGGCTGTGCCTATGTACTGTTGAGTGTTAAATCCACCCATTGGAAGCACAACAACATGCAAATGCAGATGCCTCCCATAAGTGACCGGGGGGTGAGGGGGGGGGGTTTACCAAACAGTCATTGTCAACATGTAAAAACGTTATAAACTTTTATTCGAAAATTTTTGTTTTAAATATCATTTGAAGTTATCAAAAACACTTTCAAGAATAAACTGTACGATAAGTTTACAACCGATTTTTGACAGCTATTCAAAATAAACTTGGCTAAAAGGGGTTGGTTACAGTTTATTTGTCAGCAATCGTTAACGTCATTTTTTTTTTTTACGTAAATCTTTAACATTACAGACAGACTACATTACCGTCTTCTAATCTGAACAAAGTGTAATGTTTATGATGTAATGGCAGAAGATTAGACTTGTTTCAAATTAAGTTCATGCAGCGACAGACAAAAAAAAAATTAGATCAAGTACAAAAGTTGTAAATCACATGAGATTTTTCAGACCCACATCTGTCAAATTCTGGGATTATATTAATATAAAATATATGTATATTAATGTTATAATTTATTTGATTTACTAAATAAACGACCGAAATAAGGTCGTCACATGCTGGACTTTATTCCAGCACGTGTATATAAAATATAATAATTGTAATGCACTGTTAGTTTGATTGAAACCATGTATGTAGACCAAAACTTCGCTGGCTACAAACAATAACTAAATGTGGGGGATACTACTCCAAATAGAAAAAAGTACTAGTATCGCCACTTTCCCGATCATACCACCCCTTGATTATATTGAACTGTGTAATAATAAAAAAACACAGTGTTTGATCAATATCCAACCACATTATATTGATCAAAACAAATGGGTCACAATTCCAATACATACATTAACCGATTAAAAATGTAAAGAAAGATTTTTTTAACGTAGCCCTGCTGCTGATAATTTAATAAGATTGTTTCTGGCATATTTAGTTGCCAGGTATTGTAAGTAAGAACAACACTTTTATATACGACCATTGCCCACAGCAGTTGAAATACATGACTCATTCTGACAAGGTGAACAGTCCCCATTTTTATATTACAGTGGTTTGCAGTTGCAGTGCTGCAGGTTAAATTAAATGTGCAGTTTGTGGCAAAGCGATGACTTCTACACAATTAAACAGCTTAACACAAACTGGAGAGAGGACACACCTTTGCAAATGTAATATTAAGACACAATAGGGTGTAACTATAGAAGATTAGGGAGGCTGTTAACAAAGGCTCGTTGGATGGTCTGATGTGCAGATATCACCATTTATTTTTTGAACCTTTGTTTTGTAACATTCCTGCTTGCCTGGTAAAGGCTCAGCTACTCTACCATATTAAGTCAAAGTTGTCCACAGACGTGAAACAGCAAGTGTATACATTCTCAGTTCTCAAATCTTCATGCAAGTCTTAAATAAAAAGACAAAATCAAGTGAACAAACCTTACTGATAACAAACTGTAAACAAGCAGGACCTTTAAGATAGGATTTAAAGGAGGGTAACAACTAAATTGTGGCAGCAGCATTCAATCAAAAATATCATCAATAAACATAAATACATAAATAAATAAAACATGAAAAAGCAACTCCAAATTGATTGATACCTTTACGTAGTCTCACAAACCTTGCCACAAAACTTTCCAGTCTTCAGTGAGAATAAAATCATGCAAAGCAATCTCTTGCACCTTACATTTCGATTGTCAGATCTAACTATGAATTGGATCTTTAAATGATTTAAACCTCCAATCAATAAAGGATGTTCACGTTGGTTTTACCTTGGAATGGGTTTGCTCGTCTTTTATTTATTTAATAATAGAAAGAAAAGATTGGAAAACTGTCAGAGCTTTGCTTTATCTTTGTCATCCCAGGAGTCATTTGAGAGCATTGTTTTACAGTAATCAATTAAAAGTCTCCACATAGACTCAATTTAACCCCTTTGCTCCGGTAAACATTCGACCTGTTTGAGGTCTGACTGATACAACGTGACTTTCAGCTTGTGTGTCAGGACAATATCCACCGAAATTATACGTATTATAACTTTCTAAACAACTGAGATTCTGAACATCATCAAGAGAATAACTTTTTCACTCTATGATGAAATATATCCTATGATTATGTAGTTTCAGTGTAAAAAAAAATATGTTTATTTTTTGCTGTCTAAAATTTTTAAATAGAGGCTCAAGAGCTGCTGTGTTGATCCTGTTTTTATGTATATATATATATATATTATATATATATATATATATATATATATATATATATATATATATATATATATATATATATCTTGCATATCACACAGAGCTCTTTTTCATTTGCCATGTTTGAAACTGTAGGGCAACTTTTGGTGAGGCGATAAATAAGTGCAAGGTATTTTTGCAATTTCTAGCAAATGCGAACATCTGAATTTTGTATCCGAATACATGTTAAAAAATATCTGTTCGAATATTTGGATATTTGTTCCAGTGCTACAATTTTGTGGCCTAAGCTACTGTTGTATCTGATTTTTGGGGATAAAAGGAGGCTAGAGGAGGTTTCTGACTGGTTATCCCATTTCAACATTCACACTTCCTTGAAGTGATGGTGTTAATGCTTATCATGCTAAATGTGGTCTTAGTTTGGTACCGAATGAATTGCCTTAATCAAGGAAAACATTTGTAGTTTTGATCTAATCATTTAGATTACTTAATCTGTATGGATTTAACTCTGGATCTTTATCTGGTTTGCCAAACGATCTTCCTTTGAAGCAAAGGTGCCGAGGCTTACTGCTTACATCATGCTGCTTAGAGCCTGAATAAATCATCTTGACTAAGGAACCTTGTTGGAAAACTATCCAGAGAGTCTCTGAATTTACAGTCTTAAAGTAATTACTAGTCAATATGACCAGATATGATTGCTTCTCATACACATTGGGGGTACACACTTAAAAGGTGTGTTTTGAATCAGTTCAGAAGCTGTCCAGTTCTAGTCATAGTCGTGTATTACATAGACTACATCACCAAATTCTCTTTCTCTTAGTGCCAGTAGCATCTAGTAAACATCAATGACTAAAAGATCATCAAACTGGAACAGCTGTGACAGTCCCTTGATTGTTGACAGAGAATCAGAATCAAATGCAATGTCCTCACAAAGTTTACACTGTGTACATGCTTTATGTAGCTTTGGCAGTATTGACTCCTGTGGGACTTGTTGCTCGGTGCTCTACATGATCTGTCACTACAGTCAGGTTCTTCTAAACTGCTGTCAGTTCCCTTTCTTTGCAAGCAAGCCACCTCACTTGTTTTACCCCTGAGGAATTAACCAGTTTCAAACATTTATAAACTGCCAAAGCTATAGTAAAAGTTGTAAATCCCTTTGATTGTGTCCCTTTAAAGCAGTGGTTCTGAATCCTGGTCCTGGGGGACCACTGCGCTGCTGGTTTTTGGTCCAACCAAGCGCTCAATTACTTAATTGAACTCATAATTAGCTTAATTTGAATTTTTAAGTAGTGTAGCTTATAAAAAGTGGAATAATTTAAGTGCATTATGCAATTTTATAGCTAAATTGAAATCTCAATCTGTTTAAAATAATAAAAAAACTCAGATTAGGCAAATTATTAGTTAAATTAAGGGTTCATTTAAGTAATTGAGCACTTGGTTGGAACAAAAACCAGTAGGGCAGTGGTACCCCCAGGACCAGGATTGAGAACCACTGCTTTAAATGTTTTTAGGTAAGGGACATTCTTCACTGCTTCACAAACTGCTAACTCTTATTGATGATAAAATGCACTGAATGATCTCATATGTGTAAAAATGTTATCACAACATGCAAACTATAAACTAACACATTGTGTCTGATTGTGCCTTGGATTAGCTTGTAAAATCCTTAACATGAGGAACCTTGTGATCACTGAATTATCACATCATTTCTATTTCCCAATATTGCTTACTTAAATTTAGATCACTGCCTTTATTGAGAAATACTAGAATTCTGCCAAAAAATAAGAATAGTAAATCACAATGAGCAAATTAAAGGTATTGCTTAATATAAACAGAAATCACAGCACACTGTACAAGGGTTTCTATTATTATTAAACAAGCAAATTAACATGTTCTTTGTTTTCATTTGTAAGCTAAACCCAACAGAGAGATTGTTCTCTTAATTGAATTAAACATGCAGCAGAACATACACAACAGGTTTTTAAACATTTAGGTTCACTGTGTGTATCATGAAGCCATAACATATGACCCATATACACCATATACAATATATTGGACAGGACCCAGTACTACCAACACAATTAACCTGCAAGTTTACCAATGAAATGACAATGACAATTTGTGTGAAAGCCTTATTCAGAAGAGAATCTCCCACTCTCTGGATAGGCTGGAAAACAATAGTGAGTACATACTTTTACTAAATAATAATAATGTATTTATTTCCCAAACCACTAGCAAGTTAATTGTTGCAAACAATACGCTTTGTTTTAATAATAGATGAACCAGGGACTAGCATATTTAAAAAAAAAAAAATAATTCCAACACATTCCATCAAAGCAAATTGCAGCTGTACTGTTCATAAGATACATTTCCTGGATGAGTAAGTCTATTTTATTATCTATAAATAGGTATTAGAGGAAAGCATGAGTTAAGATACACAAGAGCGTTATAACTTCACATGCTTTCTGTTCTCTGAAGAATGTTGTATGAATTGTGGTTTTACAGTTATAGGATACTATTGGCATTTTCCAGCCAGTCAACATTTTAAGTGACACTTGTATTGGCAAGCTTCTAATACAATCAAACAGCACATGACAAAAAATAATATTATTGTATTTTTTAGTGGTTAAGTATTAAAAAAAGGAAAATGGTTATTGATAACATTCACCTCCCAATAAACCACAGCACTGAGATTGTTTTGACCCCAGTGGTTATTGTCGCTTTTGAAGAATGATTTGTATCCAGAAATGAATAGAGTAATTTATTAGGGTGCGATTGGAAAGCTCCACTTCTTGAGACATCAGGCACTAGGCAACTTATGCTTGGTGACAAGATCATGGATTTGTAGTAAAGACCATGCAGAATAATTACTTACAATTTTTACAGAGGTCAAATCTGAAATTTATTGTAAAACAGTTTAAAGCATTTTCATGACACAGCTTTGAGTATTCTCCATCTAGTATCACATTTAAAACAAAAACAGTGTATTAAATGAGAATATCAACTGCTAGAGGTAAACCATGCTGGCTAGTAGGATGATGATATATAACATGTGTGACATATACCCAATATACAGTTAACATTATTGACTCACAAGCAGAGCTTCCAGTTAGTTTAGTGACATCATGCAAATCATGTTCACCATTGTGTTAGCTGAAGACTTTGAATGTCATGAAGTGCACTCTCTCTGACTGAATAGCTTAAGGCATGACAGTAGATTTAGTAATCTGCAAATAGCCAGCTAGAAGTGGTTCTGGACCTTCCGAATGTGTGTGTTCTTGCTGTTTTTCTGGGCTGTGTTGGGACTTGACTTCGCTAGCACACGCAAGGGAGGGTTCCGAACGACATTGCTGGCTGGGCTGTAACATCAGTAACAAAGGGGGTTTAGTCCAGAGGAGTTAAATAGTGGCTCCAATTTTGAGCTCCATTATGTTGCCTGCCCAGGACAGCACATTTTGCTGGTGTAGAGCACCAGGATGCATTAATGCAGCCACAGAGCATCAAGTGGTCTAGATCAGAGCATATCCATGAACACTCAATAATATAATTTTTTTTTTCTTTTTGTAAAATCACTAAATTGTAAATATCAAATAGCATATAACATTTTTTTTTTTTAATATCGCAACCAAATTTACAGCATTTGAAGTTGAGAGAATAATTTAAAAAGGCAAATGAAACAAATGAAGTGCCAAATTGTAACATATGTTACCCAGCAGGATTCCAGAGTCCTGTTCTTCTCATGTGATGAATATTTTCAAATAATAAGCTAATATTTAACTTGCCTCATATGAAATATTTGTTTTTAATTATAACAAATACATTTGCATTATTACATGCTTAGCTGTGTATCATGTTTGATGCAAAATATACGTCTTGGTTTTTGGAGTGCTTTTGTATACAGCAAGTCAATATATGAGCTTTTTCAGAGAAAATTTCCATATAAAAAAAGGAATTTGAGTAATATTGTCAGTTTTAAAGATGTAAGAGTTAAGACTATATCAATGCATTCATTACAATTCTATTGATGGTTGCCATTATGAAACTCTATTTTTTAAACATTACAGTTTAATGACGAATCCACTTTCCACTTTACATCCAGAAACTTGAGAGTGGCCATCAGCGAGCTACCAGTCTTTGGAGGACAAAGATATACTCACAACCAGGTCGCCAAAAGCAGCTTTAGAGAATTCAATATCTAAGCAACAGATCGGGGGGTAAAAAGTATATTACAATGACATTTAATTACTCTTTCAGCAATTAATCCTGACCGAGAGCACATCTCCAGGTATTTAGGTTAATTTGATAGGTAATTGCTTACCCATCAACCTAATTGTCATTTTTCAGACCCATGTATTTACTTTCCTTGCAAAAAAACACTTCAACCACCAGTTTGTATTTAGTGTGCACTGTTTAATTTCCCCAAATTTTGTATTTATCATATGCAATGCTCAAACATGGGACAGGTGGGGCATATTGCATTCACATGCTACATAAACAGATATTCGGTATTTACAATTGACACTTATTTGTGAGTTAAAAAAAAAAGAGAGACAATTTGTTAGAACAAGATGAGTACTAAACTAGCCATTATTAAATTGGAGCCACCTTTGTCCGATACTTTCATCATTTCATAGGAAGGATATGTTACTATTTCATTCACTGAGGTTTGTTTGTAAATTCAACACAGGAATGTATTTAAAACGCATGATAGATTGATCACCTGGACACAGACAGTCACTGCGTTATCAGACTAGCAGAAAGTGCCCAAACCTACAGAGAAAAAACAGAATACAGAAAAAACTTTCACAAAGTATATATTTAACATTCAGGAGAAGTTCCTTATATATATAGTTAGCTAAACCACTGCCATTCTGAAATACAATTGAAAAAATGAAAAAAAATGGCATGAATGTTTATCCAGGTAGTGAAGGTTTTCATTCACTATGCAGTTCTTAGCAATATATTGTATCATCACATTTGATTAATCCTATTTTTTAATGTGTACATGGTCTTTGGTAGCAAAATTTAAAGAATCTTGCATACAGCATGAATCAGTGATTCTAAATTAATTTAAATCCATGTACATATTTACCTTCATATTATTATTATAGCATATCGTGGGCATAGGCGGCACATGACTTTTGTTTAAGGAGGCTGTTCCACCCGTTTCCCCTGCATTTATTGAACCCAACAATGTACAGTAAAATACACACACACACACAGAAGGATGCGTTGTCCTCCGACACTGTTACTCTGAGGTGACTGCATGGTTAGTCTGCAGTGTGTAAAGAAGCGGTCAAAACTGACAAAACAAAGTTTCCAGGAGGACAGCGTGTGTTTGTCTTTGCCTCTCTCGAGTCAGCGCAGGGGTGGTAGAAGTGAGCTGAGCCTAAAAAAGCTGAGGCCTCCTTTTATATCATGTGGCTGGGCGCTGATTGATCGTTAATTAAACTAATCAACTAATCAACCCCAGCCACCTGAACATAATAAACCCAGGCAGGTAGGGGAAGTTAACCCCATCCCTGCCAATTTTAAAAGGGCAGAGCTTTGCTCTGCCACACACCTCCCCCCATGTACAAACGTACACCGGCCGCAATCGGCCAACTCCCCCCTCCCCACCCCCCCCCCCCCCTCCTCCCCCCAAGAGTCCAATTATGTCCTTTGGGTGGGCTGTTATGGTGGGTGGGTGGTGGGGGGGGGTTGATGTCGGAGCCCCCAAGCCTTCTTTGGTTGAGGGGGCCCCGAATGTCCAAGGTAGCATGGCGACGGCGGCCCGGCTCCCTCTGGTGGCGGAGGCGGCGGCCTTCCCTCTGGTGGCGGAGGCGGCGACGGCGGCACGGCTCCCTCTGGTGGCGGAGGCGGCGACGGCGGCCCAGCTCCCTCTGGTGGCGGAGGCGGCGGCCGGCTCCCTCTGGTGGCGGAGGCGGCGACTGCGGCCCGGCTCCCTCTGGTGGCGGAGGCGGCCCGGCTCCCTCTGGTGGCGGAGGCGGCGGAGGCGGCCAGGCTCCCTCTGGTGGCGGAGGCGGCGGCGGCGGCCCGGCTCCCTCTGGTGGCGGAGGCGGCGACGGCGGCCTGGCTCCCTCTGGTGGCGGAGGCGGCGACGGCGGCCCGGCTCCCTCTGGTGGCGGAGTCGGCGGCCCGGCTCCCTCTGGTGGCGGAGGCGGCGACGGCGGACTCCGGCTCCCTCTGGTGGCGGAGGCGGCCCGGCCCCCTCTGGTGGCGGAGCTGGCGGAGACGGCGGCGGCGCCGCGGCTCCCTCTGGTGGCGGAGGCGGCGGCGGCGGCCCGGCTCCCTCTGGTGGCGGAGGCGGCGGCGGCGGCCCGGCTCCCTCTGGCTGGCAGAGCCGGCCCTCCTCCCTCTCGGGCTCTGAAGGACGACGGCAGATCCTCACCCCTCTCTGGCTCTGAGCGCGACGGCGGCTCCCGAACGGCAGATCTACTCAGCTCTCGACTGGAGGCGACGGAGGCTCCTCACCCCTCTCTGGCTCTGGGAGCGACGGAGGCTCCTCCTCCCTCTCTGGCTCTGGACCGGGACCGGAGGCTCTCCATCCTGCTCTGGGAGACGACACGGAAGATCCTCCTCCCTCTCTGGCTCTGGGAGCGACAGCAGATCCTCCTCCCTCTCTCTCTCTGGGAGCGACGGCAGATCCTCCTCCCTCTCTCTCTCTGGGATCGACAGCAGATCCTCCTCCCTCTCTGGCTCTGGGAGCGACAGCAGATCCTCCTCCCTCTCTGGCTCTGGGAGCGACAGCAGATCCTCCTCCCTCTCTGTCTCTGGGTGCGACGGCAGATCCTCCTCCCTCTCTCTCTCTGGGAGCGACAGCAGATCCTCCTCTCCTCTCTGGCTCTGGGAGCGACAGCAGATCCTCCTCCCTCTCTGGCTCTGGAAGCGACAGCAGATCCTCCTCCCTCTCCTGGCTCTGGGAGCGACAGCAGATCCTCCTCCCTCTCTGGCTCTGGGAGCGACAGCAGATCCTCCTCCCTCTCTCTCTCTGGGAGCGACAGCAGATCCTCCTCCCTCTCTGTCTCTGGGAGCGGCGCAGGCTGGCTCTGGGGGCGACGGCGGCTCCTCTCTCTCTGGCTCTGGGAGCGACAGCAGATCCTCCTCCCTCTCTGGCTCTGGGAGCGACGGCAGATCCTCCTCCCTCTCTGGCTCTTGGAGCGACGGCAGATCCTCCCCCCTCTCTGGCTCTGGGAGCGACGGCAGATCCTCCTCCCTCTCTGGCTCTGGGAGCGACGGCAGCTCCTCCTCCCTCTCTGGCTCTGGGAGCGACAGCAGATCCTCCTCCCTCTCTGGCTCTGGGAGCGACGGCAGCTCCTCACCCCTCTCTGGCTCTCGGAGCGACGGCAGCTCCTCACCCCTCTCTGGCTCTGGGAGCGACGGCAGCTCCTCACCCCTCTCTGACTCTGGGAGCGACGGCAGATCCTCCTCCCTCTCTGGCTCTGGGAGCAACAGCAGATCCTCACCCCTCTCTGGCTCTGGGAGCTAGGCAGATCCTCCTCCCTCTCTGGCTCTGGGAGCGACAGCAGATCCTCCCCCCTCCCTGGCTCTGGGCGTCTGGGAGCAGGCTCCTCGCCCCTCTCTGCTCTGGGAGCGACGGCAGATCCTCCTCCCGCTCTGGCTCTGGGAGCGACGGCAGATCCTCCTCCCTCTCTGGCTCTGGGAGCGACGGTTCCTCCCTCTCTGGCTCTCGGGACGGATGCTCCTAGCGACGGCTGCTCGGCACCATTATGTCGGTCCGGCTCCCTCTGGTGGCGGTGGCGGAGGCGGCGGCGGCGGCCCGGCTCCCTCTGGGGCCGGTGGCTCCCCCCCCGCCGGCGGCGGCGGCGGCGCCTCCCGGGCTCTGAGCCTCCTCACCTCCTCTCTGGCTCTGGGGGCGACGGCTGCTCCTCACCCTCTCTGGCTGGGAGTGACGGTGGATCCTCCTCCATGTCTAGCGCCAGGTAATTTACAACCATGAGGGCAACCTCTGGATATCCTCCTCCCTCTCTCTCTCTGAGCGACGGCAGATCCTCCTCCATCTCTGGCTCTGGGAGCGACTGCAGTTCCTCCTCCCTCTCTGGCTCTGGGAGAAACTATGGGGAGATCGTGGACGAGGTCTGCCTCAGGCTCTCGGCATCAACCAGTCCCATATCTCCTGGGACGACGGTGAAGGTGGTGGTGCTGGGAGGTACAGCAGATCCTCCCCCTCTCTGGCTCTGGTGGGGTGGCCCCTGATGCCCTCCTGGTGGCTCTGGGAACACGGCACCTCTTCCTGGGCCTGGTTGTAGGGGCATCCTTCCCAGTTGTGGCCGTCCTCCTCACACCGGCCACACCAGTTTGCCGGTGGCACGTCTGGGGCAGGACCGCCAGCGATGGTCCTCCTTCCCACACCAGGAACACCAGGGACGATGGTCCTCCTTCCCACACCAGGAACACGGCAGGCTGCTGGGCTTTTCGACGGCTGGCCGGGCGGCTCCAGCTTTGTGGCTGACGGCAGCTCCTCATTTCTCTCTGGCTCTGCTGCTTGTCCTGCTCTTTGCCCCTCTCTGCTCTTCTTTCGACCATTTTTTTTTTTTTCTCTGGCCCCAAAAAAAAAAAAAAAAAAAATCTCTGGCTCAAAAATTCCACAAAGAGCTTGCGGAGCCTTTCTAAACTCGGAGCTCCCATCTCTTGATCGAGACGGAGGCCTCCTACACGAATCTGGATTGGGAGCAGACGGGATCCTCACTACCTTCTGGCAAAAGTATGCAGGCACCTCCTCCAAACTCAATTGGTGGTAGCCACGGTGGAGACAGATCCTAATCCCTCTCTGGCTCTGGGAGCGGGAGACTGCAGGCTGCAGCCACCGCTTTTCAACCCTCTAGCAAGACAGGTCTGCAGTTCAAAAAACATCCTAGTCCCATTATCTCCTGGGACAAAAATGAAGGTGCACAAGCTGGAAATAGCGGGGTGGCAGATGGCCTCATAATGACTGCTTGCACCCTTCTCCAAATGCTCGGCACATTAATAAACCCAGAGGCAGGGAACGTTAACCTGCTTCTCCTGCCTTTGCCGCTCTGTATGCCTTCTTTCCATTTTTTTTTTTTTTTCAAAAAAAAAAAAAAAAAAAAAAAAAAAATTATCCCAAAAAATTTCCAACAAAAACAAAGCAAAAAAATACTGCTCTGAGCCTATAGGTGGCGCTATCCCACTCTGACACAAAATGTTCCAGGCCTCTTTTATATCAGTTGGCTGGGCGCTGATTGATCGTTAAGACAACCTATTCAACTAAAAAAGCCACCTAATCATAATATCAGGTGGGGAAAATAAACAAACTGCTTGAAGCAGATCCTCCTCCCCCTCTGCCTCTGGGAGCGACAAGATCCCCCTGGCAACTGGCTCTGGGAGCAAGATCCTCCTCCCTCTCTCTCTCGGGGAGCGACAGCAGCTCCTTCAAAAAAGCGACAGCGGATCCTCCTCCCTCTCTGGCTCTGGGGGGGACAGCAGATCCTCAAAAATAAAGTGGCTCAGTTTTTAAGTATAACCTCTGCAGTTCTAGTGTTAATCTACTAATGTTAATTAATTCACAGAAACATAATGTTAACATATTTAAGAAATTTAAGTATGTCAATTTGAGCTGAAAAAGTTAATTCAAATGTACACAGATTTAATTTAAAACATAGCACCTGTTCTTTGTTATTAACAAAAGTTAACTGCAGTCACTATTTGACAGAATAATCTCTACAAACTTAATTTCCTACTGAGGTAAGAATTTGATTGGATTTGCAGTTTTGAAGTTATTTTTATTTCAGTGTTGGTTTTTCAAGTGTTTGAGAGACTATTAAGCCAATCACATGGAAGAACTCTGATGTTATTTCGTTGGATTGGTTGTTTTATAACTATGCCACGGAGCTCCTGGACTCCTGGTGAGGACTTCCATCCCCACTCATTTCCTATGACGGGTGCTTTTCCGAGTGCTTGTTATGTTAATGCAATAGTACACCAATTGCTACAGTTATATGGAATTTTCTACTGACTATACATGTCTGGTTTACGTAATAATGAATTAACAGTCAATTTGAAACATTTTGTATTTCTATTACTTTGAATGATTATTAACTTCACATTATGTAACATTACAAGTTAAAGTTACATACAGAAATGTAGAACTTGGCAGGCCATAACAATATGGACTTTGTTGGCTTTTAACATGCATTTGTAATATTTCAACATGATCACATGATACTTGTGACAGGGAGGCAGCGCTACAGGCTGCCTCACTGCCTAAAGGGCTGGACAGCCATGTGAAAATCCCATATGTGGGGTGTAAATTGGCTGCCCAGCCCTTAAAGGTGTCTGTCCATTTCTTGTCCTGTCAGAGCACCACATGCCACGAGTTTGGCGATGCTCAAAAGTCATTGCTATCCTGAAACCGGGTAAAGACCCTCACGTCGCAGCAAGTTACAGACTTATATCACTACTTTCAGTATGCTACAAGGTCCTGGAGCGGGTGATCCTTAAACGCATCACTCCAGACTTTGAGCAGATCCTCTCAATTGAACAAGCAGGTTTCAGAGCAGGAAGAAGTACATGTGATCAAGTCCTGGCTCTAGCTACCTTCATCGAAAACGGCTTCCAGTGGAAGTTTAAAACCGGCTCCGTTTTCGTGGATTTAACTGCAGCGTACAATACCATCTGGCGCACAGGCCTCTTGTTAAAGCTGGCAAAATCCTGGCCAGCTTGGGTTCCAGATGTCGTGGAGTTCCTGCTGCGAGACCGGAGGATACAAGTACACATGGGTGAAGAAGTGAGCAGGTAGCGGATTCAGCAGAACTGTCTCCCACAAGGATCTGTTCTCGCACCCACTCTCTTCAACGTGTATGTCTCGGACCTTCCTCGTACAAGATCCAGCAAGTTCATGTATGCGGACGACATCTGCTGTGCCACTCAAGCCCAAGCTTTCGAAGAACTCAAAGAACGTCTCAACATCGATATGGCAATCTTATCCGACTACTGCAAAAAGTGTAGACTCCAACCAAGCATCACAAAAACTGTCTCAGCAGTTTTTCATCTGCACAATGCAAGTGCTTCATGGGAACTGAATGTAGTCCTAGATGGTAAACGACTTAAATGTGATCACAGCCCAATTTACCTCGGTGTTACCCTGGATCGTTCACTGACATTCCACGACCACCTGATAAAGACAGCCGCGAAAGTCCGTGCACGAAACAACTTGCTGAGTATGTTGGCTGGCATATCATGGGGAGCACGAACACCGGTCCTCCGGTCCACAGCCCTTGCTCTCTGCTACTCAACAGCTGAGTACTGTGCCCCAATCTGGTGTCATAGTTCGCATGCAAAGAACATTGACACTCAGCTGAACTCTGCAATGCGGACCATCTCCGGCACTTTTCGGTCAACCCCAGTCCAGCAACTACCGGTGCTGAGCCACATCACACCTCCACACATTCGGCGCAAGGAAGCAGTGGTCAAAATTGTCAACAAGATCCAGGATAACCCGGCACTACCATTGCATGACTTTATCCTCCATCTACCAAAGGTGCATCTGGAATGTCACTTCCTGACCCTGATTGGTCATCGACAACCCAGTGACAAGAGGTGTGGTTCCAGAGCGACACTCGCAACCAATTCCTCATTGCTGACCCAACAGACCGCCCTCCTGTCTTCAACCTGCCACGCCAAGATTGGACTTTACTCAATCGCTATCGTACTGGTCACGGTCGGTGTACAGCGTGTCTTTATGACTGGGACCTCGTAGACAGCCCACTCTGCTCATGTGGGCAGAAACAGACAATACTTCACATTGTGGAGGACTGCCCACTGACAAGTTTCCTGGGTGGACTCCATGTTTTACACACAGCTGTTGATTCAGCAGTTGCTTGGCTGCGCAAGAACAGCACACGCTAAGAAGAAGATTTCAAGCAGAGCTGCTGAATCAGGAGGACGCCGGAGGTGTGCTGTCCGAAAATAGAGTGTGGGGATTATGCTGAAATTGCTGTGGAGCTGTACAGGTGCTGCAAACGGTTGCCAGTTTCCACAGCAAAAGATAACGAAAAGCATCCAGTAAGCTGGAGGGACAAGAAGAAAAGGGAAGAGTCCCTATTGCCTGTTGAACTTCATTTTCTTTGTTGTTGTGGGTGTTGTAATTGAGCAGCACTGTTGACTTTGTTGGTTTTGAAAAAGAAAAACAATAACTCTCCAGCTGTTATTGCATATTCACCTTGTTCAGCTTGATTACTCCTACAGCACAACCTCAAATCACATCTGAGTCAACAGCTTAAAAAAAAAAACCTCTCAACGCCATACTGCAAGTAGGACTTCAGATCCCTTAGATATTCAGCATTGTTATCATTTTTTTTTATAATAGAAATGAAATAGAATCATATGAAATTTAAATGATAATCTATTTTCTTTGATTTCTACTCTTTAAAATCTCAATTTCCTAAGCCACAGCTTGTGTTGGATCTTAACAACAAAATGGCCATGTATGAAAAACACAAAACCTAGGTTCAGATTTTCAAGAATGTGGTATACAAGTGAAACACATTACAGTAATTGCAGACTGCAGTGTGTAACGTAATGCAGTGTGCAATTTTGTCTTTCTTCATGACCTTCTTGGTTCTTAAGTGGTGAGAATTGAAGTGTGAAGAAGAGACCCAGGCAGTGTGTTTGGAGGAAAATAAAAGGTACAAAGCATGATTATTGTACTAGGGAAACAGTGATTTCAAAATATTAACTTTTGAAAGTCCATACAACATTTAAATAAGCAGCAATGTTTTTTGCTTTTCCTCTATTGGTAAACTCATTCAAACTGCACTATAAAACAAACCAAAATATATAATAATACTGAGCAGTAATACAGTTTTTAAGCATATTTCTAGTTTCTGAAGAGTATAGGAACTGCTTTGCACTAGTGGAAGTATATATTCAATAACACTTAATTTGAAGTTTAACATATCATTGTTTTTAGTTGTTTTTTATAAAAATAAACAGGACCATTTTATATAAGCACAATAACCCACTCTAGGGTGTGCAGTCATTTCTTATAATGCCCCCCCCCGGGTTTTAGGTTGAAGTGAAAAAAGTTAGGTTGTTCCTTACAAAACATGACAATTAAATGAACTTCAATGGTAGCTTGAAGACATAAAAGTCATGAAATGTTTTCTCTGATAACAGATGGGCATAGTATTTTCCAATAGAGATACAATATGCACCGACATAGAACTGTGGTAACATTACATACAAATAACGATTATTATGGAAATATATGTTTGTTACCAAGTTAATACAAACACATGCATCCCCCACTCCCTTGTCCCCACCCCCACCCAAACATACACACATAAACACTATACAGAATTACTGATTGCTTTTTCTACATGTTGTAATATAAAGGGGATATTCTAAAATCTCAAGGAAATATTCTTAGGAACAGATGACTAGAATTTGCCGTGTGGATAGAGTCACACTTTCAACCCTCTACTGTATGCCCTTGAAGCCATGTAGCAGTCATTTAATTGTCCCGTCCTTAACCTTTTCTACTTCCACTGAAGTTAGTTGTTGTATGGATGTCCCTCGAGAGATCTTGCAAATAGAAATTAAGCAAATCTAGTCACATCTTGCTAAGTCGCAACAGATAGCACTGTTGATTTAATAAGAGTGTACGTTTTAAGCACAATTAACTGTTTAAGTACTGTACAGTATTATGTACAAGCATATGCTAGACTCATTTTTTGTTGCACCTATTACAACTCATTTAAAAAAATGAACACATACTTAACAGACATATACAGTATAAACTAATCTGGGACTAAATGCAACCATAGGTAAGGAAACACGCTTTTCAACTGTACCAGTGAATTTGCCACAAACTGCCTTTTCACAACAGACACAGACATCAAAAGTTCTGTTTTTATTGCATTTAGCAACCTGGCATTGTCTATTATTCCATGTGCCAGTGGGTGCAGCGGTGGTTGAAGGTTGAGGGGCATTTGCCAGACGGCTTTCGTGTCTCTTATCAAAATGTTTCTGACGTGGCTCCAGGGCTAGCTGCAAAATGAAGTCCTTCCAAGTGATTGTGTTACCGGTGCACTCCATGTACAAAACCAAAGCGTTGATGGCTGACCGTTCCAAAACATTATAAAAAACAGCCACAGGCCACCTCCGAGAATCATGTTTGACAGAATACAGCCGTGCCATTTGATCCAGTATATCCACACCATACTTTGTTGCGTTGTAAAATGCAACAGTCTCTGGCTTTCATTTACAATTAGTCCTGACAGTCACTGTGCAGAGAGCTTAGAATACGCACTTTTTTTTTGGACCATCATACTCAGGATGGTAGTCGTTCTGCCTGAGAAATGTAGTGTAAATAATAAAAATATATGATGTGTAGAATGACTTTTGTCAGTGTTTCAAGCACTCAACAGGATGATGTTCTTTCACAATGACTTTGATGTTATTACAAAGCTCAGACTAAATTGTCAGCTATATTTTAATGTGCTGCATGAACTGCAAGTCTGGTTGAAGAAGCAAGTGCTTATAAGTTATTCATTTTTCCAATTCTTCAGCTGAAACACTGTATGGGTATTTAATTCAAATATTTAGTATCACTTAAGAACGGACATGCACGAGATATTCACATACACAGAAATATTTAAATTTGAATTGCAAAAGGCATTCAAAAAGTGACTATGGCGGTGCTAGAGTTAAACTGTTAAGTCGAATTCACAAGATCATTTCTTTTTTTCCCCATACTTTAAGTCTCAATACAGTATGGTAATACTGTAACAATAATTGTTTCCCTGCTTCATGTGCTTTGCTTTTCTCCTGCATAATGTGTTCTTCTGTTCTAGTTGACTACATATAAGTATGCTATAAGGCCCGACAGGGTGTCTGTATACGTCGAATATACGGACGCCTCTGGGCATTGTGGGCATGAGACAAAGTTCTTATTGCATTTATAATCCAGTTTAAAAAAAGCATAAGTCATGTTTAGGGCAAAAAAATCATTTGTTTATTAAGTATCCTTACACCAATAAAGTAGTCCCATTCATAACTACACTACTAATTTAGAAATACACACTAAAAGTTAAGCTGAGTAAATTCATTTAATTGATGAATACATAAGTACTTTATTTTTTATATTCTGCACATTGGCATTGAAAAGATACACCAGGGGGAGATGAGATGGCACTGAATTATTTTTTTATCCTCTCAGTGCACATGTTTTGAGCAGTTCAAATGGCAGGAATAAAAATTCAAAATTCAACGACATCTCGGATTTCAGTCATTTTTCAAGGTCCGTGTCGGAGATGGGTGGATAATGTGCAGAAGTGTTGTTTTGTGTTTTTCTGTAGCATTTACAAACCGCTAAAAAGACATTACTTGAAGTGACAAAGTCAGGATGAGTATAAAGGCGGGGGGAGGGGAACGACTATTTTTTTCTGTTTTACTATCTTCCAGTTCATTTAATTGCTTTTCGTCAAAATCGGCAAGCCTACTTGCTACATTTTGAGATTTTTTTTGCTGGCAATTGGTCAGTCAGTTTTATAGTCACTGTACATCTGTAACTGCAAACAAGATAGCTACCAGTATTTTAAATTCTGTGAGGCAGTGCAATGATTTCAAATATGTGACAAGGCTCCAACTGTCTGTATCCATCCAATATCAATCAATATTTAATATATAGCGCCTTTCATAGTGGACCACCATCACAAAGCACTTTACATGACAGCAAGGAACAATGCATAACAAATTAAATACAGTGAAATACAGGGTCAAAAAACAAAGAGCAAATACATTAAATACAAGGCTAGGATGTGAATTCTAATCATTGTGGATGTGTGTGTCATACAGAATTATACAAATAAGATGGAGTGAAAAACGTGAAATAACAGGTTAGCTGGAGGAGGCAGCAAAGAGCCTGTTAAGTATTCAACACATAGTTTTTATGAACTCAAGAATAAGCCAACCTTAAAGTAAACTTAACGTTTTGCTTGAGGTAGAATGTAAGAAAAGCATTATTGCTTTCAATTCATGCTTTGTGTTTACCCTTAGTGGTCTGTTTATTCAGTGCTTGTCAGGCACGTCAGGTCTAATTTATCTTCACATGCGCTGTTTAAATTTGTTTTTCAGAGTAAAACAGGTTTAAAAGGCATGGAATCACAAAAGTACACTCAGTACTGCCTCTCCAGCCAAGCCCCACCCTTTGCTCGCTGTATTTTTCACATACCTCACTATAGACGTGCATACTGATAAATCCTCTCCTGATCACTCGTTTTATCACCAAACTCCTCAATAATGTGATCCAAGTCATTATTTTATTACTATAACATCTCAAAAAACTCTGCAGATGTCTGTGATATTCTTTAAACACTGGATGCAGAAGCTATCTCCTTTGTTAATGTCCACATTATCTCTGTGGTCCATGGGGCAATCAGATACGCCCTTTTTTTGCCTCCATTCACTCGGCCATTGAAAGGATTTTTCTGCTTTTTCCAGAGGAAAAAACGACTTAGAGACCTGTGCTTTACATCTGGAAAGGGAAAATTGTAATGTCGGACCTGGTCCGACATAGGACCGCAAAGGTTAAAACACTGGACCAGGGCTGTATCCTGGCGTTCCGTAATTACTTGTGCCACTTCACAATACACTATATATATATATATATATATATATATATATATATATATATATATATATATATATATATATTATATAAAGTAAATATTTGTGTTACTAACGATACCCCTGTTAAGACTAACCTTCGTCTTAAATAAATGTCAGGAGGCGGTTGTAATCTTTAAGGTAATCTCCCTTAGATTGTTTTGGATCGCTAATCAACTATCAGGATTGGGGTGTCGTTTAAATTTTCTGTTTGTGTACTGTTTAGTTAATTCTTCGTTTCTGTATTATTTTAGTTTAGTTGTTGCACCTTAAATTTGTCCTTAATTTAGTTTTATTTCTAATGAAACTCTTCATTTCTATTCACTAGAAGTTTTGTCCAGTCTGATTATTTCAATAGAGGTGGGTTCTACATGATTTTGAATTCAAATAAGGTATTGTATAACTACAGCTTAAACTAGTCCAAATACAAATATGCCTAGCACACTACAGTTGAAATGGAAACCCCAATCCCACTTGCAGCGAATTGACTTTGAACATCTTTGGCAGTTATCTCGAATTATTAACCGTCCTCACATTTTTTTTTTTTTTCTTCCCTTTGGGTGAAATGTTTCGCTGCGGCCCTCGTTAAAGGTGCTATACACAAATAAAGATTAATTGATTGGTTGATTGATATGTCTACATATTCAACTAGAACTGAAGAGAAGCTCCTGAACCAGGTGAAAGCATTTTAACACAGACGTATCAGAAATAGTTGAGCAATTACAATAAACACGATTGGAAAAGGAAAACCTAAGAAAATGCAAATTAAATGTACTTACTCTTTAAAGATTCTATGGCTAACATGTGCCAGAGGGTAAACGACTGCTCTACTCAGATACTCAGAAGTTAATTGGTTGAGGCAATGCTTGAGGTTTAAAGAATTACTTTAAGGATATGTAATTCATTTTATGTTGGGTTTAAAATGGAAAAAGTACAATGTTACTGGCTTTGCCTTCTCCTGTATTGTGTTACAGCATCAGATTTTCTTAAATAGGTAACCAATGCAAATAAGCACCTTTTACTTAAAAAAAAAAACTCTCTGAATGCACTATTTAGATGGACTAGTTTTAAATATTTGTAACCAGTTTGCTAAATGTAAGCATTTTTATTAATATATAACCTATTATGTAATTTAAATGTAATTCGACTTTAGTTTTGTGTCTCAAATACCTATGTTTGCTCTCAGGAGCTTTGAAAGGGCAGAGATTCATTTTGGAGGGATTGGAAATTCATCATAGTCTCCAGGTATTTTCATTAAAAAGGAATGGCATCTTTTACCAACAAATGCATTTTTAACACACTAAGTAATGATCCAGTCTGCACAGCAATCTGTGTGTGTGAATGAGGGGCCAAAAACACTCAGTTGTTTTTAATGGAAACAGATTATAATTTCAATTCTACAGTCCTCTTGGCAAGGAAACATCAGCTCAGAAAAAAGAGTCTCCTTGAAGGAAGGGAATTCACTAATTGGATTAGTGGTTCCAGGACTTCAAGCAGTAAATAAAAAGTGTCTTGTCTGTTACATATGCCCTTCAGCACCCTTGTCTATTTGCTATCTATCTATCTATCTATCTATCTATCTATCTATATATATATATATATATATATATATATATATATATATATATATATATATATATATATATACAGCATATAGGCGTAGCAGCATATAAAAAAGGTTAAAGCTCATTTAACTTGGATTACATTTATGTGTAGTCTGTAAAAAAAATGAGTAAATGACTATTTATAAGAAAAGCCTGAGAATAATAATATATTGACTATTTTGAGATCACGTGAGGGACTAATGAAACTAAATGGGATAAAAATAAGGCTAAATACCATCATGCATAAGTCATTGAGTAAAATAGAATTAGCTTCAGGAACTTCAGGAACTGTTCTTTAAGATTATGTAACCTGTGTTGACATGCACGTCCATCTAAATTAAATGGGATGTCACATAGAAATACATGTTGGACATGCAATCTGAGGTCAGATTTTAAGTAAAGCCTACCAATCAAGCCTTGTTATTATTATTTGTATATTATCTATGTCAGGGGTTCTCAAACATTTTATGCTGGGCCCCCCTTTGGAAATGTTTCAGGCTGTGACGACCTCCCAGTACGCTATCATGTACAATTACTGTATATACTACATACGCGGAGTGAAGCATGGACATGCAATCGTTATACCTGCAGTCAATGGCGCCGGAGCCTTTATAAAGGTGTGTGTGGGGTTGTGGGGCAAGATCCACAGGTCAGGAGGTTAGGGGGCAGCATTGGTTTTCAGGAATAACTATTTTATTTTTAGCTATTATAAAATGCACTTTTATTTGACCAAACATCTGAACTGTAAATTAACCAGATTACAAAATGAAACCATGGCATAATATTAGATCCAGAGACGGAAATCAAATTAAATCAACAGCAAGCCTGTCATTTGTGTCACTTGTGTTTCTGCTTCTGTGTGAATTAAGATTTCATTTTGCCATCAGAAATGGAACAAAAAGTTGGAAAAACTTGCATATAGTATTGGTACTGTCTATTTGTAGTAGACTCTTCTGATTTCTAAATAACGGTGCTTCTTTAAGTTTCACTTTCAAAGTCTCTTCTTCAGGGGTATATAGTCATTTAAGAAACATGTGTTACTGAGTTTGTCAATAACTGTAGCAATAATCATGATATTGTCCAAGGATTGTAGCAAATTGAGACACTGTATGAAACACAAAAAACCTGACCATTCAGAAAGGTTTTTTTTTTTTTTTTTTGACCAACGCTACCTATATTCACAAACAAACAAACATCTGGACACTTCAGTAAACTGGCTTCATATTACATCATTTACTGTTAAGGATTAAGAGTATATGTGCTGAAGATCTTAAGTAGGGCTTTTTTTTCAATTTTGTCAGTTTTTTCAGTGTTTTTGTAAATCTTTTTTTTTCAGAGGCTTTTGCTTTGTATATACTGTATGAAATTATTGTTTTCAGTTACTTTCCAAAATGCTTGGTGCCATTCAGTAGTTGGTGGGTTTAAAGTATTCAGAACAAATTAATGATAGATACAAGTCAGGAAGGAGGGACATTGTCCAGCTGCAATGGGAAAGGTGTTTTTGTTTTAGTTTTTTTGTACTGTAGAAGGTTTCTTTTTTTTTCTTTTTTTTTATGGATAAAGCCAGTGAAGTCCATGTGACTTGAGTAACCATTTCCAGTATTTGTCTTTTGAAATAGAAAATCAGGAGCCCTAATGTTAAGGTATGTCAGTATTTTTTTGTGATCATGCAACCCCCCTACAATAGCCTTGCAACCCCTTTTGGGTCGGGACCCCCAGTTTGAGAAATGCTGAGCTATATCACCTATATAAATGTAGCACTTTGCTGGTTCAACTTTTGCAAAAGAAAACAGTTTAACCCAATTCACTGAATCTGTTTATAATAGTCACCATGGCAAATGATGACTTTGTTTTTTATTATATAAATGTACACTGTCATTGATATATGCCATCTATATGAAGTCAAGAGGTACTTAAGTAATGAATATTTAAATAGACTTGCATTGTTCATTTTCACCCAGACCCAACAGTTAAGAGTTAAACCTCAATAATTTATGGCTTTTGCAATTGGTGAAGTTATGCATGTCCATCTAAATCACATACCGGTATGCAAAATCATTCCTGTACACCTTAGCTTGAGTATGGATGTAAACCCCAGCGTAGAACATGACACAATCAGTTTAATATAAACCAGAAACACATGTTTAATAGCAGTCTGTGGGTAAAATCTTCATTTTTGTAATTTATAATAACTTATATATAAATCATTTTGCACGGCTGACAGAACTTACAAGCTTCAAGACTTGGCTTCTCTAATAAGACCGTATTGTATTCATTAATGTTAGAATGATACCCAGGTTATCACAGATCCTCTGTTGTTCTTAGCTATTGGAACTTCACTCAGTTTCATTTTGTATTCTACAGCCTGTAAACAGAACTGACTGAATTAATGAATGGGGATTGGTCAGTTTATATCACCTACACACAATTTGACGCATGTACATTTCCTGGGGCTCTCTACTAGCTATCTTCAAAAATATTGGCATCATGTTCCTGTGGACTGTGCGCTCACAGCTCACATAAGGTTACCTGTAGTTGCACCTTTTAACAATTACAGCAAGATGTAAACAACGTTTGTAAACATTATTTTGATTAAGACTTAACTTCCACTCCATTTTGATAGTTTTTGGAACATACACTTTGTCATCATTACAGTTGTGTATGGAAACTGAATTTATAAAATCAGATTTTAATGATGACTCATCACACTCTTGATTAACGCCTGTAAAAGAGGGACACTTTCAAATTCACCGGTAATGGTGTGTTTTTCTTCAAATATTCATTTTTTGCAGCTAGTGCAACAGCATTTAATGCCTAAGCAGCAACCACTGTGTAGTAAAAAGGCAACTACTGTAGGAAAAAAAGACATTATATGCTCCTTGTCTTCCTTTGCCCTATAGGTCAACTAACTATAAATATTTATAAGTTATTCTTTCTCTACGTAACGGTAAGAAATGTGTTGATAGAAACAGGTCTTGAACCAAGACTAAGGCATCAAACCGAATGCATTGGACTTTCAATAATACATTACATTACATGCAACATTTATTTAATTGGGAGATTCAGGAGAATTAAACCAAGATTCTTCAACCATAAATTGGCCAAATTACCCTACCTGTATCCGTAGAACTTCCTCGGGTCAGTGTTTTCAAATCATCCCAATTTGATGATAGACTGTTTTGTTATAATTTAACAAAAAAATAAGAAAATATCTCAATATAAATAACTTTTGTGTAATAAGAAAATAAATATCAGACTAAATGAAATATAATCAAAAACATATAGCGTTAAATATAGGAAAGTCATAAAAACTATATATGTAACTAATAAGTCTAATCCAGTTGAAAAAAAAATGAAGTTAATCATTGAATTAACAAACATACATACTACAGTAAAAACGGAAATCACACTGTGCAGTGTGTCTCATAAATAGATGACACTTTTAATGGCATACCTAACTGCGCAATTGTACTACATTTCACTCAAGAGAGATGGGGTGGATGTGGGAACCAGATTATTAATCTAGTTTAGCCTTAGCTGATGGTAGGAGTGAATTTGGATATAAAATTGAGCAAACTCTACCTCCCCCTCCTTTACATATTCCACATCCTCCTCCTCCTCCACCTCTTCCTCTTCCACCCCCTCCTCTACCTCCACCTCCTCCTCTTCCACCTCCTCCTCCACATCCTTCTCCACCTCCACCACGTCCTCCTCCGCATCCTCCTCCACCTCCACCTCCTCCTCTTCCACCTCCACCACATCCTCCTCCACCTCCTCCTCCTCCACATCCTTCTCCACCTCCATCACCTCCTCTTCTTCCACCTCCTCCTCCACTACGTCCTCCTCATCCTCCACCTCCACCACGTCCTCCTCCACCATGTCCTCCTCCACATCCTCCTCTTCCACCTCCTCCTCCACCTCCTCCTCTTCTTCCACCTCCTCCACCTCCACCTCCACCTCCGCATCCTCCTCCACCATGTCCTCCTCTGCCTACACCTCCACCACATCCTCCTCTGCATCCTCCTCCACCTCCACATCCTCCTCCACCTCCACCATGTCCTCCTCCGCATCCTCCTCCACCTCCTCCTCTTCCACCACATCCTCCTCCACCTCCACCATGTCCTCCTCCGCATCCTCCTCCACCTCCTCCTCTTCCACCTCCTCCTCCACCACATCCTCCTCCACATCCTCCTCTTCCACCACATCCTCCTTCGCATCCTCCTTTGCATCCTCCTCCACCTCCACCTCCACCACGTCCTCCTCCGCATCCTCCTCCACCTCCACCATGTCCTCCTCTGCATCCTCCTCCACCTCCTCCTCTTCCACCTCCTCCTCCACCTCCACCTCCACCACATCCTCCTCCACCTCCACCTCCACCTCCTCCTCCTCCGCATCCTCCTCCACCTCCACCATGTCCTCCTCTGCATCCTCCTCCACCTCCTCCTCTTCCACCTCCTCCTCCTCCACCACATTCTTCTTCGCATCCTCCCTCGCATCCTCCTCCACCTCCACCACGTCCTCCTCCTCATAACCTCCTCCACCTCCTCCTTCACCTCCTCCTCCACCACGTCCTCCTCCTCCTCCTCGTCCACCTTCACCAGTGCTTTTCTTGCAAGGGGAAGCTCTCAAAAACCTATATACTTTGATTACAGTGTCCTTGTCTCAAAGGTCATTTTAATTCACTTTCAGACTGGATACTTCCTGAGTAAGTAGGCTGCACATTTACAGATCACACTGTCATTTGTCACATTATCAGTACTTGTCAAATTTGAAGGAAGGTGTCTGTTTGAAGAATGTGCTACTACAGGAAGGTTGAATTTGCATGATGAACTTTGATGTATATTTTTTCCTTTTTTTCCTGCTGATCTCGTGTGTGGGCTGCTGTATCCAAGCACAGTTAACAGAGCTGCTCAAGGGAACATCTTTCAACACTGTCGTCTGTCACACCTGTAAATATAGAATGCCTAAAGGGAGATTTAGCAGTTTCACGTATGCTGTATAGAATCTATTTCTAAAGCCTCCACCATTCTTATACTAGGGAATTATAAGTTTAATGGAGGAATATACTAGTATGGAAATAAGAAAAGAAGGTACTTAAGAATTTTTTTCCTTGAGCACATACTTAAAAGCAAAAGGTAATCTAGGTTTCTTCTTTCTCACTTTTCTAGAAACAAAAACAGCTGCTTTGAGCTGTTTGTGCTGTTTTAGACTGATGTTCACACCATAACCCTGCATACTAACAGAACCTTCCCTTGCTTACATACACAGATTTGTATTCACCATGGTAACAATATTTTTGTCATCGGTCTCTGAGGACGCCTATGGATGGCCAGAACTGTGTGTTTCTTCAGAGCTATTGCTGGTTTCAGGACATTTCTTCACAATATATCAAACTGTGCAATTTCCTTAATAGTATCTTTATTATTGAGGTTTTCGAGGGAATTCAGATTTTTTTTTTCTGTTATCGTGCAACGATCTTGAGTTTGATTTGAGTCTAAATTATTGGCATGCTATCAAAACCATTTTACATGAAACCTACCTGTCTTGCAATTTGCCCCTGTCCACACTATGCCTTTAAACCATATTAGTTGCATTTAAACCAGCTAAAAAGTGCTTAATACAGTTAGAGTCTACCCTATGCATCATTTAACACCGCACTTGAGAACCAGACTTGAGACCACCTCAGGGGCACAATTTCTGAAACTTGTTGTAAAATGGTGGATCATGTAGCAACATAATCAGATGCCAAAATCAAGGCACATTGATATCTGGAGAGATGCAATCGGTCAAGGAGAACTTCAGAGTTCAAAAACAAATGCACACATTATGATAAAATGTACCTTTGTGTTTTTTAAGAAACAAAGCCATAACGTTCATGCTAAGATGCTCTATGTCTTCCGTGGGCTCGGGCTTCATATTTACCGGGTTATAAACATAAAATACAGTGCATGGTGGGATGATGTCATATGAAGTCTCACAGTCCATTGTGCTGCTAGGAACTGTAACTATTTTAATAGTGTTTGCACGCATTAAGCCTGACTAAACAAGAAACAGTACTTTAGTGTGGACGCTTTGAGCTGGATTAATTCAAACGTTTTTGAGTATAGTTCTCGAGAATGGTTATGTAGTGTGGTGGACAGTGCTTACGTGTAGCCACTGTATATATGAAAAAAAAAAATTAGGTTATTGTGCATTTTTATCAAAATGTTCAATATGGTAAAAAAGATACTTGTGACACTGATTACTGTCTACATGCAAAACATATAGCAAAAGAAGGGTGACCAATCTGTGTGATAGATTGCAGTACAGATGTAAGAGTCATGCAGTTGCAATATGCAAGCCTGATGGTGATGTGCACAGAGAGGGTTGAGAAAAAAACTAAAACTATAAAAGTGACATCATGTACAATACACAAAGGTGTGTTCCCAGTGAACAATGAGGATCCAGTGGGAATTTCGCCGGCGACTGCAAAGAACATCAGCATGCAATAGAAAGAATAATATTTATTAAAGCTTAGACAAGGCGATATTACTTTATACATATTTTTCATTACATCTTTGGCTTCGCACTTCATGGTACCCCTACTGGCAGTGGTGCTGCATAGCTGCTCTTCCCTTAAACAAAGCCGAAACCGGTTAAGGCTTGGGAGCAGGTGAACTCTGACACACAATAGGGACAAAAAGATTGAGGTAAGATATACATCATGATACATCTCTTTCTAGCTGATCATTGGATGTGTTATTTGTCAAATGACGAATGAGATACTAGCCACCTGACTGACGAATGTCTGGTAATGGAGGCGCCTGACATGCTTGATGTTTAAGATTTTAATCAAGTTTAAAAGTGAGTTCCCTGCCAGCACCACCATTTTCTGAATTTCTGTAAATATTCTGATTAACTCCACAAGGAAAACTAAACAGCACAACAAGATCCATGCAATAACATTGATTGAATCCCTCTGCTATGGCAATGCTGAAAGTTTATATTGGACAGCAACTGAACACCTGTTCTGAATTGTGATAGTCAAACTTATTGTAATTCAGTATGTATAACTAACTACCTTGTGTCTTCCCAAAGAGAATTGGATTGGCATTTATGGCCCACATGATCTGGAATCACTGCTTTGGAGCCTGTTTTAACTAGATACATTTAACATACTTTCTTTTTCTATTTTTCCCCTCATCCATGGAACTCCCTGCTTATTTTGAGTTACTGATTATCTGAGTTACTGTTTAAGTCCTGCCTGAAGGCATATCTCTTTGATAATATTTTTTAGGTCTCTAAACCGAAGTTAATGTTTACAAAACCACCTTCATAAAACTTTCCTTAAAACATTCATTAATGTTTTTTCTTAATTTTGGGCGTTATTGTTGTGTCATTTAATTGCCAATTACAAAACATTTTAGTCTGTTGTTAAAGAGATCAGCAACAGCTTAGAACAGGCAAACTGTGCATTAATTTCTCTGTTGCTTATGACTCCTCTTTTAATACCCTTCTCATCTTCCATTGCTGTATTGGACATGGACAAATTCCATCTGTTGAATTGCTACATAATATTATTTTGTATAACTTATTTACTTGATATAACACCTGATGTGTCTTAATTTGATTGAATGATGTTATAGAAGAAAAATAATAAACTATTTTTTGATTATATCAACTCCTTTGTAAGAAAACAATAAACGTATAGCTTTTTCTTTTAAAGGGGAACTGTACTCAAAATAACTCTCTAAATGCTCTGTATACATAACAAATGAGTCTCACTATGCACATCAAGTCAAACATTTGGACAGTATTTCAATTTTTTTTTTGTCAGCTGTCTGGGTCAACTGGAAACTTTTTAAACAGTCGCAATTGTTGCTGGCATTTACCAGTATAATTGTTCTCCTGTGTTGGCAGTTATGCTCAATATATTTGAGACGAACACCCAAGTACCTAATTTTCACTAAAGTCAAGGTTTTCTTACATTCTATGACATTTCTGCTTTTCCTAGCGTGTTGGGAGGAAAAGACTGCACACATGCCACTAACCCCTCCAGCTCATTCTCAGTATCTGTATAGGACCATGATGTATTGTGTGTTAATTGTCTAGGCTACTAAGTGGACCAAGTTAAAAATAATAATACAAATTTTAAACCATTTAGTTTCAATTTAAAATAATCTTATTCACATTGTGCGCCAATGCAGCAGCATGAATTATTTTATGTTACCAGTAGGCTAAAGTAACAAAAAAAGTGTGCTAGGTTTTACTATTGTACTATATACTGTATAGGCCTACTGTACAGATTTATTTTTACATAATTTAATGTGTAGCCTACTGTGACAGGGACAGAGACAACGTAAAGTCAAATAAAATTCTTTATTAAATAAAATAATCAAATAAACAGGCACAAGGGCCAACAGAAAGAGGTTCAAACCCAAATAATCAAAGTGAACTTACAAAATAGACAGTCAGGATCCAAGTCTTTTAAAACAAGACACTCCTTTCTTCTAAACACAAAAAAAAAACTCTCCAATACAAAGCAAACTCCCAAACAGAAAAAACACACCTCTTTCAGCCAGGCCCTCTCCCCTGGCTTTTATCCCCTGTGGCTGGAGCCCAATTAATCAATAATTACTAATTATTAAATTAGAGCTCCAGCCGCATTCTCACATATTTTCCTGGCAGGGAGAAATTTAACCCCCTCCCTGCCAGTTCCAAACACATTCATATAGACGGGGCAGTTCCCCTTCACACCTAACCAAAACACATTAGTGTTATTTCAGCACAATGATTTTTATTTAAAATACACCGAGAACTGTAAATGCATGTGTGTGCGATTTTATTGTATTGTTTTTATATATATATATATATATATATATATATATATATATATATATATATATATATATATATCTCAGTACTAAAATCTGTCTTGGAATGGAGACAGAACAGATAGCATCGTACAGATGACATTTACATTTAACAAAAACAATGCTATTTTGATTCTTGCACCCTTGCATGTATAGACAATTTCCTTCAGCCATTCTCTGCAACAGCAAACCACAGCTCAACTGCCGCTATTTTATTTGAAAAAAACATTGCCCAACTCTTGCTAGAGATCTCACTAAGATGACGCAAATAATATTTAAATTTGTATATTGCGTCTGCATTCATTAACATATTTTTTCTTTGTACATACGACAAAATGTGCACTTTGAAAATTGTCGTAATGAAAATGCAAATTGCAGTATGTTTGCTCTGTGACTGGCCCATCTTAGTACATATATCCCAAAGTCTGTACAATTATCCATGGACACATAGCACAGTGTATGATGGACTTCTACTTTAACAACCCTAAGAGGGTCTTGAAAAAAGCATATATCTTTTTGGCTGGTAAGTCCCACCATTTTTAAAAACCTCTATGTAAGACACATGCAGTTATTTTACAGTCGATTTGAACTACATATTCATCTTTTCTTTGTGACATATCATCAATAGTTCCTTTTACTACAAGTTTCTTCAGCCTTTAATCCTGCAGAGCTAATATATCTATTCAGCCTCCTCGCTGCTTCATAGTGCAAGACTCTCTGTGGGATTTCCCTGCAGTAAATTATTATTTTGCACCACTCACAGCCAGTTTAACTGCTCGTAATGCTCCAAACCAGGTAGTAATTCTAGTCAGCGATCATTGAATAAGCTGCTTCGGAGAACACTTAAGGAGTTCAGACTATTACACCCATTAACTTATTACCATGTTAATGCAACGTCTTTTCCAGATGCGTTTTGTATTGTTCTTGGTTTCCAGCTGGTGCAGTTCTCAAGACTCCCTTGACTGTGCAGATTCTTTGTACTGATTGTCCTTTTTCTGGCATCTAATTAAGTGTCCTTTGGCCTCTATAACTAAATATGAATGAAAGCATCATTCACTTATGTCACTGCCTCACCCCTTATCTCCAATAAACTATGGTTGATTTCAAGTTTGCTGAGGCTGCTCCTTCTGGGTGTGTCCACTCCTCTGTCCTCTCAAAACATGTATTGAGTTTATACAGGTTTTGCACAGGCCAAATGTAATTGTCTTGTTTTACATCAGTTCCACTGGAATTATTATTGCACAAACCCACTCGATTGCTTGACTGAAGACAACAGGCATCGATTTTCCTTATAAGTGGCCTTGTGTCAGTTTCAAAATACAATATAATTTCCTGTTTAATAATTGGATGCAACAATGATGCTGCAAATACGATACATTATATACATCACCATGACATTATGATGTCGCCATGTTGTACACCCTTATCCACTAATTTTTTCTATACCAAGGGTGTCTAACCCTGGTCCTTGGGAGCAATATGGTATTCTGGTTTTTGTTCCAACCAATTTCTCAATTACTCAAATAAACCAACTGTTGCCTTAATTAGTCAGGATTAACGTGTCCCAGACCTTTAGCCACTTATAATGTAAAAACACATCTAAAACCTGCAGGATTGGGGCTCTCCAGACCAGGGTTGGAAGCACCTGCTTTATACAAACACAGCCTGGTATTTTGATGGTCTGGGATCAGTTCAGCTGCAGTCAGCTAAAAGATTAATTGGACACTAAAAAGTTCACATACCTCAAGGCTACTTATTGTGCACTTATCAATAATTTAAAAGTGTATTGCATTCTCTTAGATATATTTTAATTTTAGACAGGAAATTGTAGTGCTAAAACTTTATGAACTTATGCTTGATAAAAGTATAAAATCCCAAATGGTTGTGCTCCTGAATTACATAACTTGTTGAAGCTTACGATATTCTTTTGAGATACTGGAGAACTTAGGTCAGCCAGGGTGTCCTTGGCCTACCGTACACCAGCGACCCCTGTAGTCTGGCCGGACGCTTGCTAATAAATAAAAATAAATAAATAAATAAATAAAAATAATAATAATAACCAGGAATACATTGTAATATGATTGGTTGACTGACAAACAGTTAATAAATGACCCAACATCTTATGAATTTCAAAGGGACTGACTGGTGATAACAGCAATGTTATGACGTCAAGTGCCGCTATAGAGCTGAATGAGTTAAACCGCTGGCCACATCCATGACACACATCTTCACCACACATTCATTTTACTGCATACTTACAAACAGCTCCACCAAGGATGAAATTATGACCAAGAGGATGTTTTATTACTACAATCACAGTATTTGGTGCTTGTTTATTGTTAATTTAACCACTAAATAAGTTGTCCAACTTGGACACAGGAACACGTGTCTGCCCAGGTGTGAACAATGTATTTAAAATCTGCAGAATGATGTAGACCTTACCTACAAAGCTATATATTTTTGTAGCTGTCTATTGTCTGAATGAATGTCTGAAAATGAGGTATCCTCATTTGCTGTTTTGCCAAGGTGCCAGTACAGAACAGGTTTAAATAAGATTTAGAAGCTTGTTCTCATGGATAGATCATAGATACCCACATTATGTGCAAAATGAGTAAGTACCTACACTGATAATTTAGCACTTTTACAATACTGCATCAAGCTGGAATATCATTTTATTTTTTAACAGCCGGAGGTCTATAACACCAATACATCATCAGTTCCACTCAGGTTTTATTACAAGTACAAGCACTTTTTCAGATTTGGTTATGACTTTACAATGTCTTTTATATGTATAGTCTTACCCTGTAAGAAAATGCCAGCTTCTTTGAGCAATGAACTCTATCAACACAATGAGAAATCTTAAATATTCTTAAAATGCGTTCTCTTTGTCCTGTTGTATAAGCTTCATAGGTTTGAATTAACTTTGTTCTTCATTGAATCTAAAAAGGCTTAAAGATCACAATGAATGTCTTAACATTTATTTATTTATTTATTTATTTGTTTTGTGTAACATTTCTTTTGATAAAACACTTTATCAAAATAAAACTCCAACTTTCAAATAGAGGATGTCAAATACTGTAGGAGTTTTAATGACATTTACAAAGAACTTTTGTCTTTATAATTACCAGATTACTGCCACTTCATTGATATAAGGTATACCATTTCCACATGGTAGCCACATTTAATGAATCTCCTGTGCACCCCTCTTATTTGTAATTGTAATGTGCATTCAGTATTAGGGGCTAAGGTAAAGTACAGTGTAAGACTGCCATCTGTGGAATTAATGTTGCATTTTCAACATGGGTACTGTTAAAGATTTAAATGTACAGTATTTTCTCTTACCGCTTATTCTGCTGTGTCATAAACATTACACTTTATTCTGTTTGATATGTTTAAACTACAAGATCAAATTTCAGAAAATGTCATGCTGTTAGGTTCCAGGTATTTTATGTCACAGGGCCACATAACTAAGGTTCAGACCCCACATGAGCCAGTCTGTAGCATGTGTACTGGCATCGTGCTGCTGCATAGAGAGCTTTATCTAAGATGTGTTTTTATCCCTGCAGTGCTAGAATGCATGTGAGACAGCAGGGAGCATTAGCACTTCCTGCTCTTTTAAAAGCAGTACAGTGCCTGTGTGAGGTTGCTGATGAGGTGAGGGGAGTGAGGATGAGTGGTGAGGGTTTGATAATAACTACAAAATAATTAAACTTCCTTAAATAAACAATAAACCACTTTTTGAATGAAAATAATGTCTGAAGATGCCTTTTAACAGCACTTCCAGTTCCAGCCCCATCCACTTCTGATGGTGTCAGCAGCGTAAATCCAAGTAAGGGTATTCTTATTGTTTTGTTTTCCCAGTAAGAGTACGGTTTACTGAAGTATGTCAGTTTTAGATAGCTGGGCTGTGGCTGGCTGGGCAATACATTGGGTTTTAATAGGATAAGTAAAACATTTTATTTCAAAGTTATCTTAACATACAGTCAGTGGTGGATTTGTGGGGCTGTACATTTGAAAAATAAATAAAATAGAAGCTTACTCCAATGTACAGCAGCCGAATGGTAACTATGAAGGAACTTAAACCTGCCCTAATCTTTTGTCTTATCACCACTGCATTGTAGCTTTTAAATGAATGTGTGTATAACGGACAAAAGTGTTTCTCTCCCATGACAGCTTGTGTCTTGTCAGCATGATAAAGTTCATTTTGAACATAACTATTTCAAACTTGCCACATGGAACAAGAACATTGCGTTCGAACCGGAAGAGCAAATGAGAGGTTGGGATGTGTACATATTCAGGAAGCTAAAAACTGCTTCAGATTGAAATGCAATTTGATCACATTAATACAGATTATAGTATATAAAGATCAGACATGATCATTCATCATGTGTTCAGTTGCTGGTTTTTTTAGAACAATTGCCAGCAATATGATATATGGGCATTAGCTAAACAATGTAGTTAAGATTTAATCAAAATGCTTTATCTTGTTAACAATAATAACAATACATTACATTTACAGGGAGTATTCATTTAAGTGAAATTACATGTAAATAATAATAATAAGTTTCAATGGAATGGCTGAAAGTTATTTGAATGGGATGTTTGCTTCATAAAAGCTGTTAGGTATGCAGGAAATAATCACTTTTCATTCATTATGCGGTTTCCATGCAGGTCAATTTACACATGACATGGCGGAGCATGTGCACGTTTGGAAGAGTTATTCGTGTAAATCAGGTTTGTTGCCGAAAAAAAAGAGAGGGATGGGGTAAATCTCATTTACTCTCGTAAATGACGAAAATTCGCATGGAAACCCGCATTTCATGTGTAAATGTTCCTGAGCATGTTTATCCTTAAGTGACATCACTATAAATATTGCAAGGGAGCAGGTCAGTTGTTACTGTGGTGGATTCCAAGTAAGTGGCTGATGGACGGTTTTATGGTTAGCAGTGGCGTAGTTCACCTTAATGGTAATGTGGGCAGCTTTTTTTTTTATTATTGTTTTTTGCTGTGTCTGGCCTGTCATGTTGTATATCTCTTGTGGGTTTACAGTTCTGTATAAAACCACTTACCATGAACTGCGGTGTACACTTGTTATAGCAGTTGTTTGAGAATACCCTGGCTGTAAAAACTATGCTAAAATTAAACATGAAGAGCAAGTGAGCTGCTTACTAAATGCCTGTAACTGAATTCCCTTGCTTTTGATCCCAGCTAAGTCTAAAGACATGCGAGTCCGCCATCCACTCAAAATCACTGGAGCGAGGAGGAAACCCGGATATTAATAATTATAGTTAGTGACTTGGGCGTGTTGAAACAGTGTAACAAGCATGTGCACCAATAAGTGTTTGATGCCCTCTCAGAAAGAGGAACAGAGCACACAGCCCCACAAGCTAGGGACACATTAAACAATTGTAGAAACGAGAAGGAGGAATTACCCAGAAATTCTGGTTAACTAGATGCACCTATAATTTAGATATCAAGATTACATTTTTATGAAAAGATACATTAAGGCAGACTTGTGTTCAACAATTCTGTTATCCATAAAAAGCTCCTTCTTAAATGTAAAACACAGAAGTTTCTGACACAGCAAATGGACACTATAAAACTGCAAAGTAATCTCTGCTTGCTCTGTCTGGTTGGTCAAGGAAAAATCTATACTTTATGTATTTGAATTCTGATTTAGTTAAAAAAAAACATGGGTAGTTAGAAAGCTTTTTAACTTGGGGCCCTACCTATCTGCTCTGTATTTACATTTGTTGCATTTAGCTTCATCTTCCTCAACATGGTCAGCATATAAATGAAATGCTTTAACTTTAAAATAGTTGTATCTTCCTTGATTAAGTTTTGTCTTTCTTTTTCAAGTTAGAACTTCTTATTGCTTTTTTAATAGGCTTTTTTTATTTTATTTTTACCAGTTTTATTATATATATATATATATATATATATATATATATATATATATATATATATATATGTGTGTGTGTGTGTGTGTGTGTGTGTGTGTGTGTGTGTGTGTGTGTGTGTGTGTGGTTATAGTTCTGGGAGGCCTGCAAGGTCCATCTGTCGATCATGGTGATGACACAGAGGCTGGGTGAGGGTGTGTTCTCTCCCTCTCTCTGAGTGGTCAGGAGGCAGTCCTTGGGGGGTGTCTGACCTATATAAACTGTGCTTTGTTATTCCTCAGCCCCCCATATCTAGGAAGAATCACTGTGGCAACCCTGGTCATGAGGGACTGAAAAAACAAACAAGGCTAAGGAAGACAGTCGGACAAAAGAAAAGAAAACCACAAAAAATAATTGTAATTATGTACCCGAATTAGGCCATGTGTGGAAACCCTGAGCAACCGAGTATAACAGGGGAGTAGCAAAACGCAGGCTGAAGACCCGAGCCATACAGGTAGCGACGGTGGGGGAACGCTGCAAGTGCAGCAACTTTTAATTGTAGCTTTGTATTGTGTTTTATTTTCCTTTTTTCTTTCATCCTTTTGTTTAAATATTTTGTGCACCTGCGTGTAGGCTAGTGTAGTTTCACCACTGTCAGTCATTTAATCCTGTTCTGACATATCTTGTTGGCTGAACCAGCTCTAGAATGCTCTCATTTGTTTAAATGACTGTCAATCATCAAGACCGACTGCACTTTAATTTGCCAGCTAGATCACCTACATTAAATTAGCAGGTTAAGGTGTAGGTAAGCTTTTGCTATTATAGGTATATATGGTGACAGTTACTTTGATTTGAAAATGTGGCGCAAGAGGAAAACACAAGCATAAAGGTCGATTTTACCCATGCTTTAAAAAATAAATAAATAAATAGATGATTTCCTAGTTTCTTTTTTTTAACTTATAATCTATTATTATATATAGATATATATATATATATATATATTGATATATTCTATATATATTCTATTTTATATATATATATATATATATAGTAGTTTTTTGTAGTAGGTCACAACCATTGTGAAATTTTGTTAGCGACTTTTAATTATGTAAGTTTAAGTGAACTACCTGAAACCCGGCAAAGGTCCCAAAAGGTCATACTTATGGTATGGTTAATTTGCCCTGTACCCTCTTTTTGGACAGTTCAAATTCCTCTTTTCTGACTAGTCACCAGTTCTGTTTCCAAAAAATGTAATTACTTAATGGTATGTGAGTGATTTGTCAGGACTTGGCTGGTTTCAAAGTATGCCAAAAGGCAATGAGATAGGATGTTTTGATTACCCTGATTGTTGGAGTAAACAGCAATATTTGGAATACAAAGAAAAATATAAATAGCTGTTTTTTTTTTTTTGAAAGGTTCTGTCATGATGCAAATGCTGTCTATTCAAGGTGTTACATGAGCCCCACCAGTGGATAACATGTAGTATAATCCCATTTGGAAGCACCCCAAAACTGCAAAAGCAGTCACTAACAAAAACGATTTTAAATATTTAATTTATATAGACCTTTTATGATGCGCAATCTAAAAACAATTAACAGTAGAACAATTGTATGTTTTCATTGTATAACATTAAAACACTAACAAGTCGTCTCCGTCCTGTCCCCTCCGTCCCTCTGTCCATCCTTTTTTTATGCACTCCGACACCTTTTTCAAGATGACTCTAGTTTGCATAACACGATTAATGACTCAGGAAAGGAAATGGTCATGAGAACGAGTACTACTTTATAACAGATAACTCAGTTGTGCAGCTCAAGACCTGCAGTGAAAGCTCTGGGACAAGATGTGGTTTCAGGTTTATACCTGTGGCTGGACCCAGCTGAGAATGGTCGGGGTCTGAAGGATGAAACAGTTGCTTGAGGGAGAAGGGGCAGGGACCTTGCATTGATTAGTACTTACGAAGCTGGTCAATTCAGGTGAGTGGTATCCAGCTACAGGATGCACACCACAGTTTGCAGAATGTCATTATCCCTGTATAGACGAGAGTAGCTTCAATTCAGCTAGTGATGAAACCAATGATCCTGGTGAGCCTAGTCAGATGAACCAGCCTCGGAGATAAAGGAACCTGAATAGGTGGATTCCAAATGTTAAAAGGTTAAGTTGCCAAGAGCCTCTGAGAAAATGGCTTGCTACACAGTTGAAATGGATCTCTGCTTTTTGATGGAGAAGTTAAGTGGAACAGTAGAAAGGAAGTTGAGTTGGCCGCTGAGGTGGAACAGTGGTAGTGGAGAGTCCAGGTTTATCCAGTAGAGATGGGTGTCAAAGATTCGTTGCACACTCCATGACCCAGCTTCTCAGAGATATTGGGTTCAGTTGATAGGAATAGTGAAGGCTCTTTCTGTGGAGGCAGAGAGAAGTAGCTAGGACATTAGCATCACTGTCGAGCCTTCTCGAGGTGTGGGCTAGTCGACGAAACACCCTGCGAAGTGCCCCACCTAGCCCTTTCCAGACGGTTACCATGCTGAGGAGCTAGGAAGGTTGCACTTTGGCTGATGTTTGGATCCAGCATTACACTTCAGCCATCAGCACCAGGTTAATAGGAAATCCTGATTACCTGGAGGAGGAAAAGCACGGAATGCTGCTATATTACAGTGAAGCTACATCTTGGTTGGTCCCCACCACTACAATCAAATTCTTTCTTGGCTGAAGCCAAGTACAATATTAGCATGAAGTAAATAACAGTTACTCTCATGAAATGAAAATCAACAAATGCTCTGGTATATATTTCTGTTTGCTTTTTTAATTAAAGCAGATTGATAATGTTTGTTTAAACACACACACATATTAGGATTTTTGTTTATACTAGCAGGAGTTCAATGGTAGATAATGCTGCAACTTTATTGGTTGAGGCAGTGTCCAACGTTCTGTTTATAATTAATGTCATAATTGTGCCAAAACATAATGTTCTCAACCACACATTAATTAACATGTTAAGGCATCCTTGGCATCAAAACTCATTATTGTCTGTTATAGAATTTGGGTTGCCCTTACCTGAAGAAATTTAGCCCCATCTATGTATGTTTGGAAGACATTAAACCAAGGTCCTATTGTAAGTGACGCATAGTTCACCTCCTAGTCTCTGCAAGTCACTTTTCGATAAAGGCGTCTGCAAAATGACTAATAATAATAATAATATGTAATTCCTGAACCAGTCACTGGTTTTAGTATTGTATTGAACTAATTTTAATTAATATTAAGATTTTCCAAAATAAATTTTGAGATGATAAAGAAAAATAAATAAATTGAAGTTAATTATAACATAACTGTTTTTGAGCATTGTTGTTCATATTGCCCCATTGGTCCAGGAATTACACCTCAGTGACAGTAAGCATTAAAATCTATTATAATCCAGTGGCCAGCATCTTTCTTTTTGCAGGTGACTAAGTGTCCTCGACAAAGATAATTCATTAATCGTTGTATTTCCATCTATGCACGTATTGCCCCCGTTGCTGTTATTGAACACACTGAGCCATATCCTTGAAGTATAATGCCATGAATCCTGTGCCAATATTCAAATAATGTCTTTAAGAAAAAAATAAATACAAATGTACTTTTCATAAACATGTATTTTTGGTTGTAGAAAAGGCTTTTTATTTACTCTGACATTCCTTTCTCATGGTACTCCTGGTTCTTTTCCAATCACAATTATGTTCAGTGAGAGTAAAAAAGAGCTCAAGGATCTACTTTAAAAATATTGCCCACTGCATCCACTCAATAGCCTGCTTTGCTGCCTTGGTTTGTTAACCAATTCAATTCCAGATTTTAAAATGAATGAGCATGTCCCGTGCCAGATTTTTTAAATACTTTGAATTGCTATTTTTACTGCTGAAATAACTATAAAATACTATAAAATATAAAATAAAACAAATCATTGATATATATATATATATATATATATATATATATATATATATGGAAAATGGAAACACCAGTGTAAAGTCACTTAATAAGACATTGGGCCACCATGTGCGGCCAGTAAGGCCTGTATGCACCGTGGCATGGTGTCTATCATCCTTAGAAATTGTCATCAATTTCATCCAGGAAATGCATTGTCATCCAGGAAACGCCCCCGCCCCCAGCAGGAAAGAAATGGGGTGAAGATGATTACTCAATACCATTAAGTAGCGATTACCATTGACCTTGCCTTCTAAAGGAATGAGTGCACCCAAATCATGCCAGTAAAATGCACCCCAAAACATTACGGAACCACTAGAACCCTTCACTGTTGTAACCAAGCACTCAGGGCTGTAGAGTTCTTTAGGTTGGCGCACTCGTCCATTTCTGAATTTATCTGACCATATCACATTTCTCCACTGCTCTGTAGCCCACTGCCTGTGCTCTTTGCACCACTGGACTCACAAACGTGCATTGCCAGGTGTGATGAACGGTTTGTGCACTGCAACCCAACTATGGTATCTGCTCTGTGGAGTTCTCGGCAGACCGTTTTTAATTAAACTGGCTGCTCGTGCCCCAGGTTGAAATTTGCAGTCAATTGACCTCCAGTTGCTCACCAGTTTTATCTTGCACTTTGAATTAATGCATGGATATCACAATCCTGGAGTATGCGCTTCCCCCCACTGTTGCCCTTTGCTGCTGATATCTTTCCCTTGGAGTTCCATGCCAACATCACCTTAGACAACGTTGTTCGTGAAACATCAACAAGTTCAGCTGTCTTGGTCACTGAAGCTCATGCCAAACGCGTCCGAAAAATCACCCGTCTTTCAAAGTCACTGAGGTCTCTTCTTGCAGCCATGCTAGCCATAATTATAGGCAACCAGGCCTGTCCAGCGTTTTTAAACATGACCCTAAGCATGCTGGGATGTTATTTACTTAATCAACGCATGAGCCACACCTGTGTGGAAACCCTTGCTTTCAATATACTTGGTGTCCCTCATTTACCCAGGTGTTAAAATGTTTTTGTCCACTACCTGTATGTGTGTGTAACATTTAAATGTAACCTTTAAGCCCTGTGTGCCAGTTAAACATAGTAAAATAAGTAAAAGAGACACATTTGATACATAATGTGTTATGAACAAACATCATGCTACAATAATATATTAGATTTCAGCAGGAAATCACACGACATGTCTTCCCAGCTCTTCAGCAGCAATTCCCAGAGATGTAGGGCACTTGTGGGTAGCTTTGCTTTGACTCTTCTATCCAGTTTGTCCCATACAAGTTCTATGGGATTGAGGTCTGGAAACTGGGCAGGCTAGGTCATTAGATTGAGTTGTCCTTCACTGTCCTTCTTCACCAGATAGTTCTTGCACTTTTGAGGTGTGTTTTTCGGGTCATTATCTTGCTGAAGAATGAAGAACTGCCCAACTAGTCGTAATCCTGATGGAATGGCATGCCTCTGAAGTATGCTATGATAGCCATGCTGGTAGAGCTTGCCATGGACTTGGTAAAGATCATTAACTCTGTCACCAGCAAAGCAACCCCAGACCATGACACTGCCTCCTCCATGCTTGACAGTGGGAACCACACATACAGAAGTCATGAGCTTACCCTCTCTGCGTCTTACAAATACTCGGTGGTAGGACCCAAATATTTCAAATTTTGACTCATCGGTCCTTAAGACCGACTTCCACTCCTCAAACTTCCAGTTTCTGTGTTTTTTGGCCCAGGCAAGTCTCTTCCTCTTATTCTGCACTCTTAACAATGGTTTCTTTGCAGCAATTCTTCCAGTTAGGCCAGCTTCACGCAATCTCCTCTGAACAGTTGATGTTGAAACATCTGTAATTCTAGTACCATTTAGCTGAGCAAATTAACTTGTTCTCTGATTCTGAGGTCACCCTTGGCCTGCCTGACCTTGTTCGGTCCTCATGAGTGCCAGTTTCTTCAAATTGTTTGATGATCTTGGCCATAGCAGTTACAGACACTTGCAAAGTTCTTGCGATTTGTCTTAAAGATTGACCCTCATTTCTTAAAGTAATTACAGACTGTCTTTTTCCTTTGCTTAACTGAGCATATTTTGTCATTTTCTGCTCCCAAACTTTCAGGAATGACAAACTTGGGCCTATACTACCTATATTTATAGTAATCATGGACCCTCATCTGTTAACAATAATTGGTGACAAAAGGTTAATTAGGTAACATGCTAGTTAACTCAGAGAACATCTAACAAAGACACTTTTATACTTAGGCCAGTGTTCTAACACCGTGTTATACACATTTCAGACTTTTAACTGACTTGGGCTTCAGACTGAAATCCCCTTGCTTTGGGTGACCATTTAATTGAAATTGACAAGATTTACATTTTCATTTATAAATTTAATTTTTGAATGCAATTCACTTATGATTATCAGCTTATATAAGTATACATATCATATAATGAAATATTAAGTGTTTATAGACAAGTTTATACAGTTAAAAGCATAGATAATAGTGAAAAACTTGGTTTCAAGCAGGTGTACTCAAAAGTTTGACTGGTACTGTGTGTATATATATATATATATATATATATATATATATATATATATATATATATATATATATATATATATATATATATATCATTTATCGTTGTGTACGTTATTTGTGATTTTATTGTACAACTATGATAGTGTAACACAGAGATTAAGGACACATAAATGTATCATAGAATATATAAAGGTCACAATACGTATCAAAGTTACTTGAATGACACAGTTAAATGTGTCATGTGTTAAACAGTACCAGCTTCAAGTCCATTCCAGTCCGAAAGTTAGAGTTCTTAGGTTTACGGTGTCGAAAATAAAAGCTTTCATTTGTCTCTGCTTGTGAAGTACTCTCTTGTTTGTTGTTGGTGTGAGTTCACAGGAATGTGAACACCTTTCAGGTAAAAAAAAAAAAAAGAAAATTGTTGTTTTCAAAATCCCCCGATCACGCATCAAACTTTTCTTACTTTCGGTGTCTGTCTCAATCTTGAATGCTAACACATTTTGTTTGCAATAACATAAGGCAAGTAAAACCAATTTGAAATATAGTTAAACAAGTACGACTGAAAACAAGCTGAAAGTGCAAGTCTGTGTACACACATGTGGATCACCAGTGGTTTGCATCACCATGGTAATTCAGGTACTTTTATTTCGAGATCCCTGGAATGAGAAGTGGTTAAGAATTGCAGTACATGTTCTAACCTTCTTGTATATATCTCTTTTTATCATGTTTTCAAATTCTCAGCTGTATACTACTGTAGCTTTTACATTTGTTTTATAATATTAAACAGTACTAAACAGTGGTCGAGCTACACTACACTATTAAAGCAGACTTAGGGATTGAGAGAACATGGAAAACCAAATGCACAGCTGGTGACTAGGAGCGAACTTGGCTCCTTACACATATCATATCCAGTTATTAACCATTGTACAAATGTCAGGCTTGGCTGTAAATGCAGTTATACTGTATATCATATATCACCAACAGAACCCATGACATACATTGGGTGTAGTCAATACATCTTTAATTGGTATGCAATATTCACGTAGCTAGCCAGTATCCACAAGTCACATCATTGAGATTTTATTTTTCACATAATATTATCTTTGGGGACTCTTTGGTGTACGCTATTGTGAACTTTGCAAAGAGGGTTCTTCAAATACAATACCAAGGGTGGACCCATCAAGGACCACTAAAATAATCTGTGATAGTTTTAAAACAATGTTTTGGGATAACAGTTGCTAAACATGTATATAAAGTCAAAATTCCAGGACTTTTAAAAAATGTTGATGGTACAATTATATTCCCTGTATTTAGAAATTGAAATAGACAAATTCGTTTTTAACAAGAAAATGTAAGCATCAACTATATTAAAAATTACAATTGGCAAAAAGACAAATATGCAGTCACCAAAGTAGGACTAATTAGCATTCTTAGTCTTGGTGTTGATGATTTATCCCTAGATGTCTACTTCACATGCAATGAGTGCACTAATTGAGGTGATTATATGAAATTAGACAGTTTCTGAGCATACTTGTTATCACTAGGCTACATAATAAAAAAAGTACCAGCAGCCCCTTAGTTATCTATTAATTTAGCAGGAATACTTTCAAAAACAGTTCTGTTTAAGGTGACATTTCTTGCCTTCATTACTAGAGTACACCATTAAACAAAACTGGGGGAAAAATCACAGGTCATAATTTATCTGTTTATATCCAAGTGTTGCAGTTATTGTTTGATAATGTTGCTGCTGATACCATTTTAATAGATTTCAAGGTTAAAATTTTGAATGTGTAGCGCAATGCAAAACACATTGTATTTACCTCAACATGGCTCAAGAAATATTGAAACTAAATAAAAACGTATGGCTAAAATAAACTAGTATTATACAATCGTTACTAATACTGCCTCAGTTAGTAAAACAAAATTTACAAATATGTTGACACCATAAGACTGAAGTACAATAGAATTCATTCTGACCACTTATAAAACATAACACTAGGACTCATATGTGGCAGGGTGGATGCCCCTACATGTCAATATGCTTTGTTGGAGAATTTTAGTGGCAGGGATGGGGTTAAAATGTGGCCATTCCCAAATTGGTTTATCGGTTGCCAGTTTGGGGGTGGCCACCTATATAAAAGAGGAGCCTGGATTGGTCAGACTCTAGCAATTAAAAATGAAATACTTTTTTTTAAACACCCCAAACAGGCACACACCTTTAGGTACCTCTTGGGAGGAATGTCACTGTGTATGGGTCACCTCAAAGGACTATCAGGAGCAGTGTGACTCAAATGGAGACTGCCTCCAAGTGTTTACTGGGATGACTCTGACAATGGCACTGTATATAGTAAGCTTGCACTGCAGCAACACCTTATTGAGGCCAATTAAAAGAACTGCAGCGTATTTAGGCAAAACAATGTTTATCAGTCACCATTCTAAGCAGGTTATCAGTCACAGTCACTACGACTACTACCACTAATAATAATAATAATAATAATAATAAAATAATAATAATAATAATAATAATATGAATTTACTTTTTTGTAAAGTGACCCCGGAGATTGATTGTGCCTCCATGATACATCAACAGTTAGCATTCAACTTTGTTTCGGTCGTCTGGGCTTTTAACAAAATAATTCCAAACAGCAAAGGGGTTTTGAGACATGTATTTCAATATAGTTTATGCCATGCAATGACAAATTAAAAAATTAAAGGTTTACCTGTGGATAAAACAAGCTGTGGAGGGGCAGATGATGCTTGGTTTCCAAAATTAAAATGAGTGTTAGCGCATATTTTGTATGTTTCATACATATTCAACCATAGCACTACTCTTACACTGTCTTGAACACTAGGTATTCAGTACATATTTTACTGAAGCACTACAACCGTTATAGGTACAACCCCCCCCCCCCCCCCCCCCCCCCCCCCTTTTTTTAAATGCGCTCATTAGGTTATTTCATGCATGCAGTTATTTTCTATGTCTGCAGTAGCTGTCCATTACATGTACATGCTCAGTTTTTACAGGGTAAGAGCACCCTCTAATGGGACTGCAATTGTCCATTTACTGAGGATAATTTCACTCTAATTGAATCATGTTTTTAATATACCTTCTCATGCGAATTATATAAGTACCCTGGTTTCGAGTTCACTATTCAAGGATTACTAGACTTATATTATTGTTAAAAATATAATAGTTGAAATATAAACCACTTATCTTCCTCCAGATTGAACATCTTAAATCAATGTATACCTTGTCAGATAAGCCTCAGAATAATAAAAAAGCTGTGCATCGCAGACAAAACACTTACCAATAATATAATTATGTTTTTTTTTTTTTTTTGTCTACCACTGATATCTGTAATGCCTGTTTTGGCAGATATCCCTTTCTTATAAAATAAAATATTTCTCATGCAATTTAATTACAAAATTTAAAAATGAATTACAAATAAAATGGGCAGAGACAATATTATCATCTTGAAATATCATTTTTATGAATATCATCTTCTACTGTTTGTCCTCTGGATTACTGATTCATTATGTTTTGTTTGCTGTACCTTAGTAAACTGGGATATAAATGTCCTAAAGCATTGTTCTGTACACACAGAAAAGCTTGTTGCCAATTAGTATTTGTTGTTTAATGTTGGGATAAGGCTTGTGGCATGCCAAAGTCATTAATAGAAGAAAAATACTATTATATGGCTCACAAATTGTACATTTTATGATTCTAGTCTGTGGTTGAAAATAATAATTACGTATAATACAATAGACTACCCTAATCACCAACAATTCTCACTTCATAATAATAATAATAATCATAATTACCTGACTCGAAATTCTGCAGGTGCAAGGGTCTTGCCAGTAGATTGTTGTTGTTGTTGATGGTCTAGTAAACAGGTAGTCCCTTCCCACAAAATCGTGGAACTGACAGTTTTTCTTCTTCATATTTCCGCTCTTCTCAATGAATTAGGTCTAAGAGATTATACTTCAACTCTATAGATGATCACTCAATCCCAGTGCTGCCGGTGCCCTGCAGCAATAACACAGGCACTAATATTGGCACACATTCCCAGCTATGTTAACTGAATACATTTTTGGGGTACAAACATGTCTTTTTTTGTCCTTGGTTGGTACCCATGATAGATGCTAGTGTACAATGATATTGTATTGCTAAGGAACAGAACAGTCTAGCCTCAAAGCAATCAGATGACCAAACACGAAGATAACAAAAACGTAAAGGATGACCAAATATATATTTTAGTGCTTTGCAAAGGGCTTCGTTATTAATTTATTGCAAAGGGATGCATTTTTTAAATTTGTAGTAGCATCAGTATTTTTTTTTTGTAAAGAAAAACAAACTGAAGAAACTCAACTATAATTCATTATCCTTTCATACCATGTTTTGAAATGTTAAATAAATCATTTCTAATAATATAAAAATGCTAAATGAAGAGATTTCTTAACCCCTCATCCTGTATGCTTTTTTTTTTCCTATTTGGTCAAAGAATCTTGCCAGGGCCACTTCCAGCAGATCTCAATTGTTAATAAAGAATTGCTTAGTACAGCCTTTTGTTATAATGGGAAGTTGCATGAGGTCACTTCACAAACAGGATGTTCACTGCTGAAGTCCTAGGAACATAAGGTATGACTTTCAGACATGTTTCCATGGCCAATTTGCACAGCTTTTTGGCATGAGGCGATTTACCCAAACTTCTAAATCGTACCATAATTTGGTCGCACACTTCCTATAGCGTGAGAAACGTATGTGATTTGTGCATATTACGTCACATTCTCACCACAAAGGAAAGAGAATTTGGAGTTTGTAAACTGCATGGAAATCAGACCATTGTCACTTGGTTATACTCATACCTAAAACCGCAGCCAGCAGTCACTAAGACAGTTATATTTTAAACAACATCAGTATTAAAATGAAAGACAGACTATCGGCTACAACTCAAAAGTTTTATTCAAGCATGGCATATCAAACATCTGCACAGCCGAAATGCTGTATTTAAATGAACAATTACACATAAAAGGGTTTATTTTCTAACTTACTTATTTTCTAACACATATAAAGCAGTACTTCATAAAATGAAAAACTATAATAAAATAAACATTTCAAAAGAAACTAGTGAGTAAACAGGTTTATGTACATGCAAAACTGTAAAAATGGAAGTAGTTTTTAATTTAAAACGAAAGCAACATACTCGCATGTGTCTCTCAGTGCAGCACAGAATCCAAGTTGTTTCTGCTGAAGCGCTGTGGTTCGCTTCAAGATGAAATCCCTCCTACTGATATTTTCCCTGATGCATTCCTTTTACAAAACAAAGGAATTGGTGGCTGCCAGGTCCAGTACAAATAACAACAGGCTTGTATATTTTAAAAAAAATAGAATATTGTAGGTTATATTCAAAATAAAGACATGCACTGTAAAAGGCAGTCAAAATGACTGCTCTAGGTAGAGGGGATTATAACTTTTGTGATCCTGCCTTTCAAACACCATCAGGGTATTTAATAAAATAATTTAGAAAAAGTCAAGAATGGACAACCGCTTGTCTTTCATACACGCAGAGTAATTTTAATTTGAAAAGTGAAAAACGTTAAAATGACTGCTGGCAAGGTTCTAGTGTAAAGATAGACTGAATAGGGTATTCAATTTTATTTCATAAAACTAATACAGAGTACCATGTGGTGGCCCTGTCATACCAGTGGTTTAGTCATTGGTGCGTCTTCTGCTCATAACTCAGATCACACGTGGAGAGGCAGTCATCTCTAGTGTTGTAAACCAAAAAAATAAAATGGTAAGTACAAACAGACTTTGATGTATATTAAGGCCATGCAAATCTGTCATGTATGTATATTTAGTAGCTCTACCTTATTTTTCTAAGTGTTAATAGCTAACAGCTAAACCGGGTCTATCTTTGAAGAATTTAAAACAGGTTTAGAAATTGCAGCTGTGCTCATTGGAAAGCACTTACTGTACCAATGTGATACAAATACAGGTTCTCAATGCTAGACTACATGCAAGTACATCAGCAAATAAGTACAATGACACTGTCTTCTTATTAGCTTTAGAATAATATAAGTGTTGAACAAGCTTCTATCAATTTAATCAAAAGATGAGGATACACACTTTAATCTGAAATGTATTGATTGATATACAAACCCAGTGGCCTCCATTTCCTTTAACAGCTGTGCTCTCTTTTAATTACTACAGTGCCATCTACTGGAACACTGTTACATTCTATTTTCTGATTTTATTAACAAAATGTGGATTTAATACTGATATGTGATACTTCACCCAGTTCTGAGATTTATTTTTGGTCATTTTGAATATAGTGTTACAGGGTTGAAAAAAAAAAATCTTTGCTTTCCTTTCTAACTGTTGATTGAGTATTTCTGAACTTATCAGGGGATATACTGGTTTGACACTTTCAGCCCAGCCATTGGTCTTAACTGTTGATGTATGCTGGACTCGGTGATGTACATGAAGTGATGTCAAAAACCTAAGATTGTATTCTAGAGAAGCTGATGAAGATCGAGTAGAGAGGTTTCCCTTGACGACTGCCATGTTAAAGCAATGGATGGTTTGCTAATTAAAACATGCCTACTTCAGTATATTTATAGATATAACATTACAAAGTAAGAGACATAAATCAGATCCATGTTTTTCAACAATTTATCATAAAAAAGGAATTTCAGTTGTAAAGTACTGTATGTCAGCTCGTTATACTATGTACTATATTTATATACAATGTTTACTATCAGAATAATTCAGGTTGAAAACAAGTTAATTGCATAAAATAATTGGTTGAGGAATGCCTTTAGTTTTAACTTCTACAAAAATATTCTCACAGCTCATTATCGTGGCAGTGTATTTGCAATACAGATTTTTAAAAAAGCTTTTGTTCCGAAGTTCTATGAAGTATTTACTCAGAGCCCTGGCCTTTGCTGGTCGTAAGTTGATTTTTGTTTATAGGTGACCATGTTCACCACAAAACTAAGGGAAAAAAGAAAGCAGCTGACAAGACTTTGAAAAGTGGCCAACCATCTGGACTTTCTGTTTGTAACATGTGCTTCTGGGATTTGAAGGATATTTTTGGCTCACAGTACGTTCTGTATGGGTTGCTCTGTCGCTGTGTGCAATTGAGCATTGCATTAATTGAGGAGGATATAAAAGGGCAGGTAATTAGTCAGTTGTCCATGCAGAAAACAGGCTAGTGGCCTGTAGCCTTGGACTGTTGAAGGCACAGATGCACAGTAAAGTTTTTTTCTCTGTGTGCTATTGTGATAATCAGTGACAGGTAATAGCAAAGTGTATTGCAGGCCAAATTGTCAGCCATATGGTAGAAGCTAAACAAATTTGATAACCATTAGGGAGGTTCACTATTGGGGATGTGTGGCCCAAATCATGCCAAGTTAGCAAAAAAGAGGTCATGAAGGGAGAATACCAGCTGAGGAAATTATACAGTTAAGTTTTTGGAATGTCCTGGTTTAGCTCAATGTCTGTAGTTGTTGAATATGTATATATATATATATATATATATATATATATATATATATATATATATATATATATATATATATATATATGAAAATGTACTTACAACTGTTGTGGTGAAATTATATGATATACCACATGAAGCACATTTAAGTTAACATTGATCATTTACTAGTTTTATAGCATTAAATACAATTTGTTATTTTTCTGTAAGTACACATTTTGCATATTACAGTTCTGGACCAATAGCCTAAGTATTATGACGTAGTGCAAAAAACAAAAAAAAACATGTTCAGATAACGTTAAGTTTCCGACGATAAGTTGCCGTCAATTGGGGTTAAGGTTTTACATCACAGCACTCTTAACTGAGATATGTTTTACCTATCCCTCAGGGTACTAAGCCACAGCCACTGCATTATGCACTACAGGTCTTTTACACAGAGTGCCCAAGTACAAGTACAAAAAAGTAATGAGTAATACACAAGTAATTATGGTTTAATTCTTATTGAAATATTTTTTTAAAAAAGCCGTTGAATCAACTACTGACTCCAATAGGAAGTGACAACTGTCAAGTCTAGATATTCAAGGAGGAATCAATGTGACACAGTGGAGCTAGGCGTCATCCTGTGTTGTGTGAGTGAAGAGGTCAGACAGACGGAGCGCTCTGCTCAGAATCAAATCTTTTCAGAGATATATTGCTTCCACTTTGAAACTTTGAAAAAGGGATTTCCTAACAGCTTTTCTAACAGAATACAATTAATATATATATATATATATATATATATATATATATATATATATATATATATATATATATATGTATATATATATATATATATATATATATATGTATATATATATATATATATATATATATATATATATATATATATATATATATATATCATTTGGAGGAGGGCTGAGTAATCAAGAGTCCCAGCCAGAGTCCACATATAAGCGTGGTAAGGCATATGTGGTTTTAGAACCTATGTAATATCAGATATTGGTGGAGCATTGCCTATGCTGTATGGAAAGGTCAGTGCGATCAGACATAATAGACCTTGAATACGGTTCTGCTGCATGACCTGCTCAAAGCCTTTAAGAGGCCTAACAATAGAAAGCAATTGCAAATTAATATAGCGTTAAATTTCCCAATAACATTATTTGTTACTCCGGAATGGACAGGTGAGTACAGCATCCCATTCTTCAGCAGCCCGTTCTACCCCTAAACCTCCTTCAGTGGTTGCTTATAATTTAGCTCTATGATTCACCGGCATTCATCCAGACAGTAAATCAGTAATATCCCTTTTAAATTTGTTTACCATAGCAGTTCCCATCCAGTAACATCTTTCTTCATGCTGGGTAACGTTATCATTCATAAGCACTGTTACTAACACTCTAATAGATCCTAACGTTATATTTATAGCTTCAGCATTGCTGTGAATAGCCATGCAGCTTCTGCTACCCTTTAGCTGCATACATATGTGTGCTGTCATCATGTTGATGTTGAAACTCATCATTTAATGAATTGATTTCAGAATTAGCACCACCCAGCAACTTCAGATACAATTTCACGCCGCTGTCTACCTCCAGTTTTTCCATCCAGGGTGACCTTACTTTGTAGGATATATTGTTAAATAGCATCATTCACCTGACCCATAAACAGTTGAGTTAGACTAGATAAATTGACATAAACCTGAACCCAATGTCAGATAATGTTTTCTAATAAACCTAGAGGTTCCCCAATTTTACTCAGACCATGTGGCACACCTATACATGCGGATACTTTTCAGCTGCCCATTGTACTTCCGGACTCAACTCACTTACATGAAACAACGTCAGAGGCGCAAGTCGTCTGCGCCGTCCAGTCTGGTCATTTTCATCTGACCTACCAAGACCACACTATGTGCTCCTGTGTCAATGATCAATCCTATTTTAGACAAGATATCCAATCCTAAAATACTTTCTTCATGTGCTTTAACATAAAACAATTTTACCGAATTACATAGTTCTCCAATTTTCAGCTGTACCAGTTTTGTTTTATATGCAGCTTGTGTTCCTCATCCAACACCTTTAATAATCACATAGTCAGTAGTAAGAGGAACCTATACATCAGTTATAGAGACACTGGCTCCACTATCCACTAGAATTTCACATTGCCGCTGGGGTCCTTTTCCCTCAGCATCGCCTCCCTTAGCCCAGCAATTTCCTTTTGCATGTCCTCTACAACCACAATTAGAGCATTGCTTGGCCCCACTTTGGCCACCCTTTGGCTTACCGCTCTGGTGTTGCCATTAACTCAGCGTCTGTTCTGTATTGCCCTGTCAATCTCTTGCACCAACACTCCTATTTCATTTCCAATCTTATTTATGGTTTAATCATCACATTAATCTAGTTATAGTCACCTCTCCTATGTATGCTGATACTGAAAAAGCAAACTCACAAGAAGCTCTGTAAAACATTAATAGCGATAAACATAAAACATATCGTATTCTAATGTGCCAATGGATCTGACACCAACGCGTATATTCTAAACCACACCATACGTACTTGTAGCTCCGATATTGCTTGCTCTGTCTTACTCTGTAACCTCTTGTTCCCATAACATGGCTGAACTGTTACTTTCCTCATTTTTCATTTTTCAGTCCATGATTCATATTGTAACAGATGCTAATTTGTAATTTAAAACTTACTATCCTAATTTATGCAATAACATCAGAATAAAACCACACCGGGCTTCACTCATAACTATTACAATATCACCAGTATACTTCTATAAAACCTTAACATTTTTTCTTAATTGTTTTAAACAGAATTACCTTTATGCATAATTAGTTTTCATAGTGTTTCAGATGTACAGAGCTCCAAAAACATTTTTCTTCCAACACAGCCCTTCACATTCTCTCTCTCTCTCTCTCTCTCTCTCTCTCTCTCTCTCTCTCTCTCTCTCTCTCTCTCTCTCTCTCTCTCTCTCTCTCTCTCTCTCTCTGTGCTGATCTCATCCCCCTTTCTCCTAGTACTAAGTTGTTCAGCTAAACAGCACTCTTAACAGAAAATAGCCATTTTCCCCTGTATCTTGCCATTGCTTGTAACATATTTTAAACATTATTCACTATTCCCTTGGTTTTACTCTTAAATATCCTAAGAAGTAATTTTATTCAATTGGCAGTTGTTACTCGCTAGATTCCTTTCTAAAGGAACAAAGCCTTCCTATGCCCAAATAAGGTCATGCTCTTTTTCTTTCCGTCTGCAAGGCACAAACCCTGGACAGCCTGACACTTGTCATAGCTCTTAATAGGCTGTCTGTGCAATTTTCAAACTTGATTCCAAATGAATTACCTTTTTTTTTCTGACAATCTATCAATTGTTGTCTTTGCATTGCATTTTCCTTATGCATTTCCAATTGCTGTGTAGCAGACAATTGCCTTTCATCCAAAGTAGTTTGTGTAATTGTTTCTAACTACTTGACTTGCTTGCTCAAATATTTAATCTCAACAGACAATTACTTACAATTTTCCTTTGTAAAATCATATTGAGTTTGTAACTCCTCGACAGTCTGTCACATCGCTTGCACACAATTAGCTTGTTTAACTTTATTTTTTCTTTCTCTTTTCTGTCTGTGCATTACTGCCCTATTGTGATAACAGGTTCACTGCTATTCTGCAGACTCCTTTTTTACCATGTTTTGCAACATAACCCATGCTCCACATTCTCATCATTCTCATTTTTGTCTTTTGACATCCTGAAGTTGATCAAACTCCCTTTTCCTCCCAGACAGCGTACGTAACACAATACAAAACAAAACAAAACTACACTTAGACACATACACGCAAAACTCTTCAGTAAGCCTTATGCAATACTCTACCTCTACATACAATAATTACACGTGCCTGTTCCACTCTTCTATTTCACAAACCATTCTCTCTGCTCTTCATGACTCAGATTACTTGACCAACCGTCTTTCTCCATCTTTCCCTTTAATTAGTCTTCTCTATCATGTACGTGTGTATCCTATTTTCAACCATTTTGCTACTCTATTGTCTCTACTTCATTTTTTTTCCTACCAATATATTGCTCCAATAGTATTCTAAGAAAGCAAAAAGCACTCTTTCTCTGGACATGCACTTTAATGAGTGGTTTTGTTTCTTTGCACATTAGCCCTTTGCAGTCCTATGTCGGAATAGGTCCGACATTACGATTTTCCCTTTCCGGTCCAATGTCCCTGTCTGACATCATCAAAACGATGTAAAGTACAGGTCTCTAGTCGTTCTTTCTCCAGAAAAAGCCGAGAGAACCATTCAATGGCCGAGTTAGACCGATAGGAGCCAAATGAAACTGAAAAAAGGGGCCTGTGAGCAATAGCCCTAGCAGCTGCACCATACAGAGACAAGCAGACATAAACAAAGGAGGTAGCTGCTTCCACATCCAGCGCTCAAAGAATATCTCAGACATTTGCAGAGCTTTTTGAGATGTTATAGTAATAAAATAATGACTTGGATCGCATTATTGAGGAGTTTGGTGATAAAACGAGTGATCAGGAGAGGATTTATCAGTATGCATGTCTATAAAGAGGTATGTGAAAAATAAAGCAAACACAGGTTGGGGCTTGGCTGGAGATGCAGTACTGATGTTGCTTAGCATTGCAATGCCCTTTTAACCAGATTTAGTCTGAAAAAATATATATTTTAAACAGCGAGTGTGAAAATAAATTGGACCTGAACTGAATAAATGGACCGCAAAGGGTTAAATTTACAATTGTGTATGTGCACTTATTGGCTATAGCTAGAGTTTATGGTTCAATTACTCCTTATCATTTCCACATGGTGTGGATAGTTACACTATCAGCTTATCCTATGCCGTCCTATATACTTAGTTTTGCTGTTTTATTACTCCAAATGTACATGTCATTTAGTGCACTTTGGGCTGTAACTAAGGTTTATGACAATACCTTCATCCACCCCACTATTTGGTGGCAGTTATTATAATAGGTTTATCCTATTACCTGATGGTGACAGTGAAACAAATTGTAACTAACTTCAAAATATCCCTAGGTACGACACTGTTCCCTTTATCAATAAAAGTCTAACTAGTCAATTTTTAATTGGCTCAGCTGGTATGCTCAAGGTCAACCAATATTATCAATTCATTGCTCACCATTAGACACAGAATGCACATACAAACATATATTATTAACATACAAACATATATTCAAATAATATGAGTATACCAGCTACTTTATATCCTAATAACACATACATATTTAGTTCAGCGGTCAACGGAGAGACCCCTCTACCCCACCATGATCTCCGTACCCCATACTGACGAACCTCAGTACCCTGTACCCTTATGATCCTCAGTATGATCTCTGTACCCCGTACTGACAAACCTCAGTACCCCATACTTATGATCCTCACCCCGTTCTGACGAACTTCAGTACCCCATACTTATGATCTGATCTCCGCACCCCGTTCATTGTGTAAACAGTGTGATCAATGTGTACTGATAGGCTTAAAAGAGTCACATGGACTGAATGGAAGTCTCGATTAAAGTTGAACCAGGATGAGATTGTAGAAAACAGACAGCGTTCATTTTATTTAATGGAATTTGGCGAGTGATCTCACAAGGTAGTTGCACAGGCTGCAGTGCAGTTAGTTTTGGAGAATGGGAGCGATTGTGATTACTCCAGTGGGGTTGAGTAACATGATTTAGAGGATGAAGAGCTTTTGGATTTTATCTTCGCTGTAGACACGGAAGGTACATTTTTTGACCTGTTTTTTTTTTTTTTTGTAGTGATCCTATTTGTAGTATGTTGTTGTTTTGTTTTACTAAGAAGAAAATAACTCAACCCTTATAAAATTTGATCACAAAGTTAATATAGTTGCACTGTAATTTTGTATTTATGTATTTATTTATTTATTATTTTTTAAAATTTGAACCACTGAAATGAGATAGTGGGAAGATAAATTGTTATGGGGAACCTTTTTTTAAGAAACTTTTAAAAACTTTTTTTCCTGCCAGTTTTTTTTGCCAACTTTTTTTATTTGACCATGTTCTGAATTCTGTAAACAGTTTGAAAATAATATAGTTTTATGGTGACTTTTGAATGACTTATGACAAAAAAAAATTCCCCCAAAAAAACCCTGGCTCAGCATTCCAGCATAGTGTTCTAAACCCGGCTTTGAAAGGGTTAACTACGTTCTGCTTGTACATTGCTAGTTGTGTTATACAGTGTGGCCATTTTAGAATGTATGCACTTCTTTTGACATCCAAGTAAGAGAGATTAAACCATGGTTATGCTCTATCAGACCCACATCTCTTTCAGATACACATACATAAGAACATGAAATGGAAATAGCAGAGGATTTCATTATTACAACAAGCAGCCACTGGGTGTCACTGTTGTCGTCAAACCCAAAATGTCTTCCCTGGGAAGACAAAACTGGATATTTTGTTCAGTGATAAGATATATATTTTATAATGTATTGATTTGAAACACCTTTACTGTTAGGTAATTAAGAATGTGTTTGATTACTTGGTGCTTAGCGATTTGTGCTTCAAGCAGTATATGAAATAAAGCACACACTTGATCTGAAGCTGTCTTTAGAAACATAACAGCTAAAAAAAAAAAAAAACAGACAGCACATACAGAATAGCCTTCCTTAGGGTGATATGAGCGAGTGCTCAATACAGAGAACACAGGAAGACTAACAGCATTCAAAACCATATTAACCCTAAGACATCCATCCAGTCCCAAGTCAGCTGATCTGCAACCCCGCTAGCTAGGAATTACACTCCTGAGTGCCAACATGATCATTTATCACTGTTAGCAATACTTTGCTTTGCACACATTGGACCATTACCACAGTGCTTTTCTAGCTAATTAACATATCAGAACCACAGTGCAGTTGTTTGGATCACTACAATAACATTGTTAAATGCAGTGATGACCACAATTATTATCACCTTGTCATTTCTGTTATTACAAATAAATAATAATAATTATTAAAAGTTATTTACTAAAGAAAAGTCTTGACATAATTATCCATTCACTGTACCATTACTACAATTTGTATGAACAGAAAATAGATCTGTAACTAACTGGACAAAATTGAACTTCAGAAGAAAACTTCGAAACAAAATAATTATAAATAATAACAATAAACTCAACATTTTTTTTTTTTTTTTTTTTTTTTAGTCCTTACTGTTTAGTTTCAGGTTAAAACATTTTTATAAATTAAAAACAATAACTTACACATTCCTACAATTAAATCAATTAGACTATTATTAACACGACATGCAGTACAATCCCATCTGTACAACAAGGTCACCTGAATACAAACAGACAGTACCACATACATGCTGTAGTGTGGTCTTAGTGTACAGTAATTTATATATTAATACTCAAACTGTTGGAAGCACATGAACATACGTCCAGCAGGTGGAGCCAAACCATGAGTAATAACTACAATTACGTCTCCCTTTCTGGAATGGGACAAAGGCTGTACCAACTTAAATAAACGCCTTCTATGCATTAGAATATTTTTTTATACATTTTTTAACATACATAAAGTATGAAGTCCTGTTTCTGTGACCTATCTAACTTCAGGTACTTTGGATTAACCTTAAATTATAGATAAAGTTAATATTTACAGCATATAACGTTGTTTAACCTTTAATGATGAAGGAAGGGGGTAGGACTGTCTGAACCTTCCACTGAGTGTGAGGGTTATTCTGCCCTGTAGCAAGGACTTTGAGAAACAAATGTTAGTGCTTCTCAAGGTAATTTAGGTACCTCAGAGGTTGTCTCTGTCTGGTGGGGTATGACTTCAGAGAAGTCTGGAAGTTCTATATCAGGGGTCTCCGACCCTGGTCTTGGAGAGCTACTGTGGCTGCTGGATTTCGTTTCAACCAATCTCTCAGTTACTTAATTTAACCAATTACTGGCTTAAGTAGTCAAGATTAACAGGTGTTCCAGATCTTTAGCCACTGATGATGTAAAGACACCTAGAAAACCTGCTGGATAGGAGCTCTCCAGGACCAGGGGTGGAGACCTCTGTTCTTTATGGCTCATTTTCTATGTGTCCTCTGGAATCTTGACCTCTGAATAATCCTCCAAAGGTATTGTGGACCAGTTGGACTATGGGCCAAATAACGCTTAGGAAGGCCTAAACCATCTTGTGTTTTAGTGAAATAGAACGAGGAGTATCTGCTGGTGCAGTCACTAATTCCATACACAACACATACACAACACTTCCAACATATTTCAAATATAAAAATGCAAACATAGGAGGCTGTGTGGTCCAGTGGTTACTGCAAAGGGCTTGTAACCAGGAGGTCCCCAGTTTAAATCCCGGCTCACTCACTTAACCTCCTTGTGATCCGTCTTTCAGGTAAGACGTTGACTGCAGCTGACTGCATAGTTCACACACACTAGCATCTGTGAGTTGCTTTGGATAAAGCCGTCTGCTAAATAAACAAGTTAGTGCACACATTAGATTCTGTTTCAGTATCACTTTTGTGTCGTAGCAAAATGTTGTATTCTATGTCAAGCTTTATTTTATATTCTCCTTCCAGCTTTCCTAGACCCTGGAATAACTTTGGAATTTTTGTCGACTCATTAGGCACACTGGCTCTATTCTCACAACCAGTCAGAGATCTTGAATAGCTAAATGCCACCGTAGTGCTTTCGGTAGTTCCTGTATGACATACAGTTCCTGTTCAGTTATATCTCTGCCATTGGATAAGGTACATTGTATAATCTTTAACTGAGACTTTGCAGAATCTTATATGATTTCTTTAGGGCATCAGACTCAGCTCCTCTAAACAGATTTTCAGGAATAACTGTCACATTAGCTCCTGTGTGTATCTTGAATTCAGTGTTAGTCTTTCCCTGGTAAATCTTTGCTAACCATGTCTTTTCATCTTTAAATGGCTATCTGAAGTTCCTTTCTACAGACTGTTGCATAATGGCCCTTCTTTGATCATATGTTGCAAACTGCATCTTTAGCAGGACATTGTTTTCTGCTATAGGATGGACTTTTCCCACATCCTGTGCTGTTTGTCTGTTTATTAAACCGAAATTGTTTTCACTTATTCTGCTGTTGCTTTAGTTTGTTAGTCACATGCTGTTTTGGTTTAGTACTGTATGGTTTCTTTTCAGTACTCACTGCAAACTATTTCTCATCATAGCCTGCTGTGTTATTACTGATTCACTCAGGCGAGCAAGGCAATACTGCTTTATCCAATGTGGATCAGGGTCAGTTAGCAGCCTTTCTGATTGCTTTGTATCCCACAACGATTCTACCACATGTAATTTTGCTGTATAATGCTCCATAGCCGCCATGTTTCTAGAAACAATGCAGTATTGTAATAAAATCACCTGCTTTTTGCTGTTGCCCCTACATACAATGAAATGCACTTCCAGCTCTTTCTTAACTGTATCATATGCAGGCATCTGTTGAACTGTAAGGCATAAAGAATACAGTACATCATCCGTATTTACTTGGGTTTCCTTTGGTTGTTGATCAAGGCCAAAAGCTAATCTAATCTAAATCTTCTAACCCACAATGGGGTATTTGGAACAGAGCTGATTCCATTATAATTTCACCGTCCTCTGAGATATAAAACAAGACAAGAATGCTCCATTTACATCTGCTGTACATGCCCATGATTAAGTAAGTTACATTGGAATGTTTCTGTAATATCATTCTAAAATCTTACAGAGTCATTGTAAACACCCTTAATAACGTAATGCACAACTATTTAATGTCATGGTTCACTTGATGCATGATATCCAAAATATTAGCATAGCCCCTCCTTAATTATCATAATATGACACCCACTAAGAAGTTTGTTGTAAAACCATGCCAATTAAAAAAAAGTACAGTGTCAAGTGGGTTTTTGTTCAGCAATAATAGCTTTACTATCACATCGTGTTACCTATATTTTTGTTGAAAACATAGACATTGGAATATCATTACACTATGTAACACAATTTTTGTTCCTGGGTAGTAAGTGTTATTTCCTAATTGCTTATGCCTCAGAAGTATAGAAAATGGCTATTATTCCCCACAAACTTTGCTTTTGTGACCAGGACAGTGATATTTCAAAATATCACTATTTCCAATGGGAAAACGGGCAAATGTGTGTCTTTTCGTTCACATAAAGTCAGAAAAAAACAACATATGAATCCAAATTAACATGTATTTATACTAAAGTAATACAAAAATGACTACAAAAGATTTAGAAGTGAGTAGTTTTTCGAGACTTACGATTATACTGTATTTACAGTATTTATGTGAACGAAAAGACACACATTTGCTCGTTTTCCCATTGGAAATAGTGATATTTTGAAATATCACTGTCCTGGTTGTGGGGAATAATAGCCATTTTCTATACTTTTGAGGCATAAGCAATTAGGAAATAACACTTACTACCCAGGAACAAAAAAAAAAAAAAATTGTTACACGGTGTTACATGATGTTAAATAAAGCATCTAAATTATGTCTCAATCCTAAAACTCTCGGTGTTCAAAACGTTTTTTTTTGCCATAGTTGTATAGTATTGCTTTATAATAGCACCATTAAAAAAAAGAATAATAATAAACAATGATAAATGTAAACCAAAAGTCTGAGCACAAGGGTCAAAATTCGAAAAAGTCTATGACACGAATACCAGGGTATTCGTTTACATTATCAAACCGAATTTGCAGCTCTAATTGCTTTTTCAATACATTAGCAGTTGTAGTCCTCTGTCATTTAATATGAAAACCTCTAAAACTTCTTTGTAGGTCTCTTTTACTAAATTAATAAAGGCTCTACTTAAAAGCCCAGAGCTTGTGAGTGTGCTCCTTAATGTATGCACCCCTAGGCGACACAGGGATTTCTTGCCATTTAAGTAATTTAATTATGCTACTGTTCTCCAAGCTCTTCTTCTCTTCCAAAGAGAGGGTTCTCATGTCATGAAGGTTTGTTAACCATCTTGTAATTATATTCTGAAAAAAAAATCCTATTAGTCAGCATAGACTACATTAGGAATATACAAATATATATAAGAAGTGCCTTTTATCTCAGCAGAAGTAAAAGTTGGTCTTTCCTTGAAGCAGTAAACAAACAAACAACAATACATGGTTGCTCAAGCCTGGTGCTGAGGTGCGTAGCCCGGAGCAATAATATAGGAGACCACTGGCAGGAATTCCCAGCTATGCTAATGTAATTCATTTTAGGCTACAAACATGACTTTTTTGTTCTCGGTAGGTACCCATGATAGATGCTACTTAAGGCCAGTAAGTAAGTAAGTACATTTATTTATTGATATAGCACCTTTCATACAACAGTATCCCAAAGCGCTTTACAACTCAATATAAACAAAAATTATAATAAAATTAATTAAAACATTACTTCAGGCTGATGTAACATGAACGTATCTTACTGCTAAGGAACTGAAAAGTCTAAGCTTAGAGCAATCAGCTATCTGATCATCAAACATGAAACAAGAGTATAAAGAAATATCTTTCTAAATTATACATTTATTAATGAATTGATTTTTGTTTTAGCTTCAGTATTTATTATTTTGCTTACAAAACAATTAAACTTTAAAGGACTCCCATTTTAGGAGTCATCTGTAAAAGACAATCATTTGAAATGTTAAATAGTGTTCCTGCACAAAAAAAACATTCTGAATGAAGAGGTCTCTAAACCCTCGTGCTCTGCTTATTTAAAAAAAAAAAAAAAGATTTTTTATTTGGTCAAAGAAGCATTTTTAAATATATCTTTACACCTTTACAAGTAAAAGCTATAAAATGTCTGTTAACACATTATAACTAGGGCTTCTGTTTTTTGGTTTTAATTCATTTAATTTTTTGGTGCTATTTTGAGCTATTTTTGAGTTTTATGTAAATTGTTGTCTTTCTTTTTTTCATTGGGGGAGGGGGGTTGCTTTTTATACTGTATGAAATAGTTTTTGGATAGTTTCCAAAATTCTTGGGTGTTTTGTTGTGTCACAGTGTGTATAGTAACGTGACAGTACTTGCACACTTGTACCGTCTTTCCTTTATTGTCTTCCACAACTAAATCTTTATGGTCACAAGCATATATTTCTGGGGATTTTTGTGTGTTTATGCATTTGTTTACATTTCGCCACAATTTGCAATTCTGTTCTAAATTCCACAAGTATATAAATCAACCCTATCAAACTGTAATATAGATTTAAATCTCGCGAGCGAAAACAATGCATCGTATTAAATTACAATCTCATTTTAAGTGTGTACAATCCTCCAATAGATATTGAGGAATTTGCTGCCACTCAGTAGTTGCCGTGGGTTTAAAGTATTCAGAACAAATCAATGAGAGATACAGGTCAGAAAGGAGGGACATTACCCAGCTGAACTGGCTAGGTTCCTTTTTTTTGTAGGTTATTTTTCATTTATTTTTCACGGGGAAAGGGTTCAAGTTAAGGTGAATTGAGTATCCATTTTCCAGTCTTTAATGGATATACACCAATTACATTTTTTCAGGGGTACTTTATCATGTTTTATCGGTTAAAACCGAAAATCAGAAGCCCTAATTATAACCTAACAAAATATAAACAATAACACTTTAAATCACAAGGGCATAAACAAAGTCAACAGGCAAGTTTATTTTTGTCAACACAATTTGAAACATGCTATAATTTACATCATGGCATTCCATTGAGTCATGGATAGTAGGAGTTATGAGGTGAAATACATAAATGCTTGAGTAAATAAATAAGTGGTTCTGAACCAGAGAGCCCTATGTTGCAATGTCCATATCTGGAGAAAATACAAGCAAACCATTTGAGGCTTTCATTTTGGTTTCAAATATGACCTGTAGATAATACATAATATGTATTTTAGATATTTCTATAAAAATGTGCTATTGTATTGACTTAGGACCTTTAAAATAAATAAATACACAAAAAATAAATACATAGATAAATAAATACTACTGAACAACAGTGGCCTACATTCATGATAGTACATTCAAGTCGTTTCTGTTCAGGTTCAATACACTATTTTGACATTATACATTTTGAAACACTGTGTAAGTATTAAATCCACATTCCACTTATAAAATTTCATTTTAAAGACAGGGGCTTCCAACTGAATTAAAGCCAAGGTGACACTTAAAGATGCATATATTGTGCTGAGTAGAGCTAATGCATTAACATTATTGAATACATCAGAACTGTTATTACATATACTAAAAACAGCTATCACTTTTAAGGTCTCTTTCTACAGTACATAACTCTTATCAATATTCATTATTATTAAGAAGGATACCGACTTAAAAAAAAAATAAAAAACTTCATACGACACATTTTTTGGACACTTTTTCTGCTTTGGCAATCAATAGACATTTTTTAACAAGCACACCATCAGCAACTGAAAAACTTAAAGATGACAATTCCAGTACAACTAGAGCCTAGGGTGAGATTCGGGGGAGGGATTACGAGTACTTGTCCCTCCTTTGATAACTCCCCCTGATGGTCAGTTTTAACAATCGTTAGTTTGTTCCATATTTTTAAGACAGAAAACTGCATCTAAGACATCATCTTGTGTATTTGGTAAATATACCTAAATTATGATTTGAAAAGGCATGAAATAATAATGATATTTTGAAGTTCTGTTAAAAACTCTTGATACTGTACACATGTGCATGGGCATGGGGTCCAGAAGCCATTCTTTACACACAGAACAATATAACTAATAGTAAGAGAAGAAGTTTCACAAAATGAAAATACTCACAGTTTTGTACATGATGCACCATGTTTCATCTGGTCTCATGTTCAAAATGTTGATCTGAAACATGCCTTACAGTGTTGAGTGTTAGAATTTATATACAAAGGTAAGGAGGTAAGGTGCTGAACAATAATTCTTGGTGCACAATGAAGAGTCAGTGAAAAACATTTTTATACCACGTTTGGTATTGGTCATTGCATATGAGGCAGATAAACACAGTGCTTCCATTCTCTTATCAATGGATTGATGTGCATTGCATGATAGAGCACTCTCAACAAAGTAGGGTCAAGTGAGTCCTACAATAAAAATCTGAAAGGCGGACAGTGGAGAGGAACTTAGGTTAGGGAAAGGATGATTCTTAAGGCCTTGGTGCACAAGCAAATTTTGTTGATGAAAATGGTGAGAATAACATAACATAGGAAAAACATTTTGTAAATAAAAGTATGCTATACTTCTTAGACATTTCATAGATGATGGCCTTATAACTAAAAACATTTTAAAATGTGTACACCTTTATAAATACAGTGAAAACCACTTTATCTTAAACCACTTGAATTGAATTAACTATAAAGAAGGGTCAATCAAACATTTTATTTCTGCTGTAAACATAACCATTGATAGGAACTGAAAGAAAGAGAGGCTAACACTGTCTTGATTTAAGCCATTTTATGATGCATATCCTTTGTGAACTGGTAGATCAATCCCCTGTGCGTTAGAGAAGGAGAAGTACCAAAGACATAAGGAGAAGGCTCTGATGTTTACAGATTTGAAACGCAAGAAGCTTCTATTATAAAGTACATACAAATTACCACAAAGTAATTCAATTTTAAATGAAGAGGATACAACCAAGATGACCACTCATTTTCTGCAGTTTTTAAACCCAATTCCTGCACTCTGAGTTAGGTCATCATCCCCCCTCAACCCTCCTACTCCTGCTTGAGTATTGTGGGCAATTCACATTGTACATTCTGTATAGCCACCTGATAATGACACTGTTAAGGCTGCTTGATAACAATAACACATGCACCAGCTCTTCCAATGTTCAGTGATGACATCTGTGTAAAAGAAAATGACAAAAAATGACAATGTAAAACAATACACACAAAGAAAAGGCCTACAGTACGTTCACATTATGAAGAGGATTATTGTCATTTGTCAGGTATCTAAACTAAAAGTTAATACTAACTGAAAGATTAATGAACATGAACTAGCAAATGGAATATCTTTGCCTGCATATAACATGTTGATTGCATATGTAATAACACAATTAACATCCTTCTGGTTTGCTCTTGATACCCTTTTCTTGTAATTATGGAATGATTTCTACATTGACAGCTTGCCTGGATTTGGTGCAGTGATAGGTACTTTTGTAGTTACCTTTATCCATTCATTTGTCTCAGGATCATATGATTCCATTGTGTTCAAATACGTTTGTCCATCATATCCACCAACTGCATATAACTTATCTCCAAGAAGGCATACTCCGACGGCATCTCGAGGCAAGTTTAGTGGTGCAACAATGGTCCATGTGTCTGTTTTTGGGTCATATCTAAAAAAATATATAAAAACATAATAATCAGCAATAATTATCATGCTTTTTGGGGCATAGCAGGAGCACCAAGAAAAGATTCAATAACTGAAAAAAATATTCAATTGTGAATATGATTTACTAAAATGTGAATAAATACAGATTGATAATACCAATGTAAATGTGTTATTGTATAACTGTGTGCTGCACATGATAGGCTGTTCCACACTCACAAATGAATTGACTTTATATTGAAGTACCTCTCCACGCAGTCTGAAAGCCGTGAGCAATGACTGGAAGCTGGAGCATCATGCCCCCCAACCGCATATAGAAAACCATCACATGCTGCGACTCCTACACCCCCTCTTCTCTTGGACATTGGTGAACACATACTCCATTTATTAGTGTGAGGGTCATAGCACTCCATTGAACTGAGGCAGGAACTTCCATCACGGCCACCAACGGCACACAGTCTGTTAAAATTATGTCAATATAATGTCATTTACGTTTATTACAAAAAAAAAAAAAAATGTTATGAATCAATTACATATACAATACATTTGAAAACAAATGTTCTCTTTCAACCATGAGCAGCTCATTACAAATGTAAGAGGAGAAGGTGTGCACTTGTGGTCATGGACAGGAGTCAAGTGAAGCCTTCACTATCTACAGTGCAATATACAACTAGGTGCATCTAGGTAATCCCTCCCCAGAAGATGTAAGAAAGAAGCTCAGTTTTCATGTAATAGTGATTGGTATCACCAGCTTCATAAGATAACATCCTAATTAATTTATCATATACATATGCACAGGCAGTAATCATTAGTAACATAGCTGTGCCTTGGGTTTTAAGGAATCTACCTACTTTCCATTTAATGCTGCCACTCCAGCCGTGCTCCTGGCAGTAGACATACTTGCAACAAATGTCCACTGCTGACTTTGTGGATCCCATCTCTCCACTGTGTTCAGGTAACTCCAGCCATCATGGCCTCCAACAGCATAAATAGGGCCTTCTAACAGTGTCACTCCTTGAAACAGAAGAGAAATGGTGCAACAGAAACATTAGGTATACATTTTGCCCTTGAAGACATGCCCACCCCTACTTTTATAGTATTTTGTCCAACAATTTTATTAGTTACAGTATAATTTTCACTACTCCCAATTTAATTGCAACCCTTTTTAATGCATTGTCTTCCCTGTAAAGGTATGACATTATAAGCCTCTTCTCTATGTCTTTCTAAGTAACTAATGATTGAATTATTAACCAGAAAATGAAAAGCTTTCATCAACTTTAGATCTAGACTGAATCACTAAAACCAATGTATAATTACATCCGATATGATGTATTTTTAAACACAGAACAGATAATTATTGAAAATACAGCACAGGTAATTTTCACTTGCAAATAAAAGAAAAAGCAAAAATCAAGGTTCCTATGGAGACCAAAATTATTCAAACAACCTGCATAAGCATACACTGAGACTGAGCATGTTTGGATTCTCCTGTAGAGAAAGATGAAATTTGAAGAAACATTGCCGTGAAAATGAACCGTTATCTACCGTCATAGAAAAATAGATTGCATGGCACTCCATAGATCGGTATCACACACATATTGTGTAACAGCATAATAATCAAATTGACTCCTGGAAAGCAGGTACCGGTACAAGAAAAAATATGCAGCGAATGCTTACATTTAATTCTAACAATGATATCACCTTTCCATCACTGTCCCCAATTTAAAAGTCTCCATGCCTGACAGCCACTCACAAAGATAGTAATTTACAGCTAAAAAGGCTGTCCTGATGAGCTGTCATGACAATATGAAAATGCACCTTCCAGCTCGCTGCTGCCTGGTTTAAGTGACCTTCTTAAAGAAAGAGTAATCTGTGAACACCACATTGTACTCATGCTAATTGTTAAACACAGATTAAGGATAAAATGGTTTATGAATAATTACTTCATTAACCAATAAAAATAACCCCAAATGGTAACACATCAAAATCCTGGAAGTACTGATAGAAATACTGATCACCACATTTTTCTATTCATTTCTACACTTTGTATTACTATTCAACACAGACACAGACATACTGTACTGACAGCTATGAGCTCTACAGATCTTAACCTTGCCATGGCAACAACATTTATCCCTTCAAAGCAAGCAATTGCGAACTGCTCATTTTGAAATTTACGTTGGGAAAAATAAATAAAGTGGTCTAATTTAATAAAGAAAGTGTAAAGTACTGCTGCCCTTTAACTGAATTAATTAAAATATAGGTGCCTTTTTTCACTTGAAGAAAACTGTTGCAAACTCAATGTTATTAAGGACTAAAATACTGTAACTACTTCTAACTGGGGTTCTGAATGCTGCTGGACCCCATGTGCAATTCTTAACAGATCGCATTGCCTGTGTCCAATCCATTCTCTCGATTGCATGCTGTTCAAGATAAAAAGGTGATGATCCTCGCTTGAAGTGGGCAAGCATTGTCATGAAATGGCATTTGTCATCAAATGACTGCACCAGCATAATCACCACTGGATGGAAAATCTAATTTCGGTACTGAACAGCAGTGTGGGATCCATTCCGGAGGACATGGGTGTCTGACATTACCACATCATTACAGAGCCTACTTTATATCTATTTTGTTCTGCAACATTGGCAGGGAAAGAAACGTTCACCAGGCAGTATAATTAAGACAACATGATGATTTAACACTACAGAGAACTGGTATTCAATCATTCATTTTGACACTATCCCTAGCCCATTTTGAAATCTTCCTGGATGTGTCTGGGTGTCAGAGGTATGGCGATTAATGGACATCATACCAGGCTCTGTATAGAAACTGCAAGCCCTGTTACATTTTAAAGCTTATTTCTCAATTGGGTAGTGTTTGAGGGTAATCAAAGTGTGTGGTTGACTTTGACTTTTCACAAAACTTTGTTTAGAGGGTGTGGAACCTTTACTGTCAGCCTAATTAATGACTTTATTAACATTCTTTTTATTTTGCATCATTATCCATCCATTAACACAGTCAGTCATTCAGTAAATGTCGCAGTATGAAACTCCCACAGGTATTTGTTGAAAACCTTGATCTCAAGCAAAAGTTCAAAATATATATATTAGATTTTTAGTTAATCACCAGAAGACCCAATGAAGTTGCATACATGTATATATGTAATTGACAACACCTCTCCAAGATAGGCACATGTTTTCTGTTCGGCCTTTCCCTATTCGATTTAATATCTATTTTTATGGAAAATATATATTTTTCTTTTTTTTTTCACTTCCAAGTGTTGTTTACAAAGTTGGTTCAAGGCTGCCAAAATCTTTGAAAATCAACAAAGTTTTCTTTATTCTTGCTTTCCATGCTCTTTAAGCCTGATCTGCTAGTAGCTGCTGCGACTATTTCATGTATTATGCTACTATCATGTATTATGCACTTTCCACTGTATTTAGTGTACTATTTCATGTATTATACTACTATCATGTATTATGCACTTTCCACTGTATTTAGTGTACTATTTCATGTATTATGCTACTATCATGTATTATGTACTTTCCACTGTATTTAATGTATTGGGCATTGGTTTTTTTTGTGTGTTTTTTTACTGTATATCGTGTATTATGCATTTCTCTGTAATTAAAGTATTATGGATTTGCTAGTTGTTATTACATCTTGTAAAGCGCTTTGTGATGGTGGTCCACTATGAAAGGCGCTATATAAAATAAAGACTAATTGATTGATTGATAGTGGCTGAAAGTAATTTATCAGAATAATCCAATTTGGCTCCACTCTATACATACTGCATCAGTGTAAAGTGGAATCTAAAGTAAAGATTTCATAGAATTTTTTAAATGTACAACTTCAATATTAAATCATTTTTTTCATGATTTTGAATATTGCTAAACAGCACACTAAAGGTAAAGCAATGCCTAAGGAAACATCAAAAATATTTTTGTTTTTTTTTCCCTCTGAGATTTAAACTACAACTTCTCTTTAATGCAATTTCTCTTTAATTCACAGCATGGATAATGAAAGAAAGTATTTCTAGTTCATTTCTAACAAAAGAAACGATCATTATTTTAAACATTCACTTACTTAGCTTAAAACAGTTTTCAAAAAACCTAAATCATTAGTTTGCCTAACACGACGACGCTTTTGTAGGCTTAAGGGTAACTAATGTAGCATAAGTGAAATATATATATATATATATATTTCCCTTCTAAACTTACTTAACAGCCTGTAATTTCAGTAACAGAAGGGAAACATGGCAAAATGAGGTTTCCCAGGGAACAGAAATATTAAACATTTATAACAACATATGTACACTCTGTAACAACCCTGGAAATAGCAGTTCAACAATAACAAGTCACGGCAAGATTACAGAAAAATAAAAAAAACTTCAATTAACGTTGTTCAGGATTGATTTTAAAATTTTCCTTACTACTTACATGACCCTTCGTGGTTTAGGGCCTTCATATTTGCAGGAACTGTTAATACCGTATGCCCCTAGTCATACCCTGAGATCAGCAAATGCTGTCCTTCTGGTTGCTCCAATAAGTCGGCTTAAATAAGGAGGGGGCAAGGGTCTTTAATAGTTATGTTCCATGCCTTTGAAACTCTATTCCAAATTATATCAGGAATGCTGGCACAGTTGACATTTTAAAATCTTTTTAAAAAATACTTGTTTTAGTTAGCTTATTTTTGAGCTAGGCCGTTGGCTTCGATTTTATTGTATTGTTTTTATTGTAAAGCGCCCTGGGATATGCTTGCATGAAGAGAGCTATACAAAAGTAAGTTATATTGTAATGTAACCAGACTGGACATTTCCTCACCTTCCCACTGAGCTGTAAGGACACCATAAACTTAGAAACCTGTATATTCAGAGCATCTTGAGAACTGTACACAATATTGGTTGATACTAATTTACTAGAATGGGGGTGTAAGGTTTTAAGGGGTCCAGTTCAAAAGGCAGGGTTGATCAAATCATAAGGGCACACAAGACTTTCCTTTAGGTATGCCATTTCAAGTATGGAAGCAGGACTTGAAACAAGCCTTTCCCATTACCTTTTGGAGAGTAGTATTTTCCATAGAAGACACACCCTGGGTCTGCCATTTATAAAATGTAATTTGTGTTAAATCCTTGAGGGTGCCTTCACTTAAGAGAACATTAGACTTAAGTTACTCCCTTTACTGTAGCATGACCCATCCCACACAATGAAGTGTTCTTATGATGAAGTGTACTTTCTATATTTAATAAGAGTACTTGAAAACAATCCTCCCATATCCAACTTTGGGTTTCAGTCCCAGTCCTACAAGTATGACAAATTTTTCAATCTTCAAAACAAAGCCCTAGGAGGGAACACTGTCCCGGCTAAGGTCATCTTTGCTTTCACTTTAATTACCAGTCTTGCCTTCAGGGAGCCGTTAGTACAAAGTGAAAAGGAAAATTCTATTACATTTAATTGGTTTTTGAGGGTTCTGGTTGTTGAATTATTTATATGATGATATTGGAATGAGATGCCTTTTCTTCATGCTACAGCTGATGTCAGTGAATTCAAGGGATCTATGATGTTCATCTTTTACACATCCCTGATAGCCATATTACTGTCAGTTTGAGCTCAAAGCAGTACTGTTGTGTGCATCAAAAAGTGATGACAGAAATGGAAACTTATTTAGTTAGTTTTCCTCTCCAATTGTATGTTACACAAAGAACCCTACAAATACCACTACATTACATCTGCTCTAAACCTTACATAAATCCCAAGGAGGTCATACCAAGAAAGGACTTTAGTACAATTTTCTTGATTGATACTATAATCTACAGTGTGAATCATTATGGGCATCACAAGTGTCCTGAAGGGCGATATAAGAAAGGTTGTGTTAAAGGCGCTAAAGAAGAAGCTCTGGATGTACGGGTATCTACAGCATTCCTTGCTACAATATCGGGAAGTATGTGGAGTATCTTGCTTTGGTGAGCATCTTTGAACCTTGTATGTATTTTTAATGAAATCTAATGCTGCAAGAACACAAAGTCACTTTTTCAAAAACAGTGGCTTGAAACCTGGTTCCAAGAGTCTGGGAGACCTATTTTGAAGCAATTTTGCTGTATCTAACCCTAAGTCTCCCCTGGTGTGCCATGGAGTGGCCTGAAACCAAGCCTCCTGAAAGCAACTAAGTGGCTTTGTGTGCCTTCAGCTTCATACAGAATGTACAGTACATGTTCACCTTGCCAGAGGAAGATATATGATATCAGTCAATAAAATTTATGAGACATGGTAATTGTTTTTTTGACAAACACTGGAACAATACTAGTCAATGTTTATATGTTTCTGTAATAACATGTCAGGAAGCTTGGACTCAATTGTTTACTAAAGGTCAGTTTAATAACATGATGACATTTATTTTTTACTGGCTACTTCACAAAGAATTTCAAAGAAAGCAATAAAGTATACAGCTGGAGCAAATATTCAAGTTCTAAAATAAATCAGATTCTGGTGTTCCCTCTTTGCCCCTAAGAAAAGAATTATGATTTGCACAATTTATACACATCTTTTTTTTATGTTCAATGGAGATAAAGCCCTGTGACAAAGTGCCTGCCCCTGTGTATATTATCTGTTATATGTTGCATGTGGTGTGTTAAATGTTGGTGTATAGTCATTGGTACACAGGACATAAACAGGTCTGTGTAACATGAGTGTTCAAAATGTATATTTGTATTTAGGCATGAGGATTGCCCAGCACTTCACGTGCAAGTAAAAAGTAATATGTGAGCACGGGGAATTGCACTTTATTAATTCACGTGCAGTTGTACCGAGACTCCAACTGAATGATTGATTAGCAATCGAGTCTTGGTACAGCTGCATAAAAGCAGCATGTTTTCACCCACTCGCGGTTGGGTGTTCGGTGAGTGGAGAATGAGATAGGTGACGGAGGTAGAAATAATAAGAATAATAGTAATCATTAAAAAATAGAAGCTCACTGTGTTTGTTTGTTGCTCCATTGTTTGTTTTGCTTAGTCAGTTTTGTTTGTCTATTTATTTTGGCGAATGTGCCGTATCCTGTTTTTGTATTGTTACCAACGTTTATTTTCTGTCTGTTCAGTTAATTTATTAAATGCTGAGCGAAAAACATTCGTTCAGCTCCCCCAAACTCCACCTCTCTCTTTGTTTATTTTCCTGCTTCTGGTCTGACGCCACCCACTCCGGCCATTTTTGTGACAAGCCCCCATACTTTTAGATCCTAATTATTTCACCTAATGGGTAATCTGGCTCACAACTAAAAACCTAAACACAGCCCGTCCTTGCGCGTATACACAATTGTGCACATCTACCTGTTCCAGGCTCAGGGAGATTCAATGATGGGGCTTGAAGCAATATCTACTAGTCTGTCCCTCATGCAACTTCAAGGAGAAACACATGTCTTGCAAAGCATATACATTTAGAAATTACTGGTTATAGAAGTTCACTGGAATCACCTCTGATTTCACTTATGTTCAAGGCTTAGACCACTTTATCGTGCTTTATCATGCTTCTTGCTGGTCTTTAAATGTTACTTAAATCTACAGCTACTGGTCTCTCTCTATGTCTTACATGGGCAGACATTTAATCTACTCCCTCTACCTGTTATGCAAATACGGTACAGTATGTCTTTAATTTGCAATGAGGATAACTTTGAACTTTAGAAAAGCAGCACACATGCTTTTTATAAAAGTAGAACACCATGCCAGAGAAGTAAGCTCTTATTCAAATGATTTCACCATTTTTAATTGAATAATCCCTTCTGTTAGAGGTGTCTTGATTTCATAATCAAGCATCTTCATTTGAGTTAATATGTTTGTTAACTAATCCACTAGAAGCAGAGCAGAGTTAATGCAAGCAAGTTTAAAGAGTGGTGGTATTTAGATCTTGCTCCGAGTATAACTTTAATGATATGTAATTTGTGTTATAAACGATAACAAGTAACACACACTAAAGCAGCTCCACACCTCCTACTATCAGATTAAAAGCAGCTGGGCACATTTTATAAAAATATTTATGAGAATGGATTTCACATATCTTGTACTTACCAAGTCCATGTCTATGAGTTGACATGGGGGATACAATGGTCCAATTCTTTGATTTCAGATTGTAACATTCAACAGTGTTTAAAGTCTTCAAACCATCTCTCCCTCCAATAACGTACAGATTTTCCTCAATGACAGCTACTCCAAACTGCAGCCTTCTGCCATTCATCATCCCAGCCTGTGTCCAAGAATTTGTTCTCAGGTCATATTTTTCGATGGTTGATGCACCTGGAAATACAATCATCAAAGCAAGTTATTTAGGGTGTGACAAAATAACAGACTTTTTGTACATATACACAAAAGTATAACTTCTAAGAGAGCAATGTGACCTTTTGTTTCTGTTTCTACAAAATGCTCTTTGTCAAATTGAATGTATGTCTGGGGAGGTGATATTTTTATTCCTGTAGGCAACATTCAGTTCTACATCATATTTAAGAGCAAAACAAAGCCAACTTTTTCAACTGGTTAAAAAATATGGGGGTTGGAAATCTTTACATTTTATCTTAGTACATGTGTAAATTGCATAACCTAATCAAACTAATTAAATAATGTGTTACAACTGTGAACTGGTCTGGGAATCCTACATTTTCGGAGCCCATTTATTATCTATACATAGTTAAACTACTTTTTTACTCGTCACTATTAGGAATCACTAATTGTGCTAATTGTACAGTTTTTTTTTTTTTTTTTTTTTTTTTTTTTAAACCACATTTTGCAACTTGTCAAAAGTTTACATGGGGGTAGATTAAATACAAACCAAAGGCAGCATGTGCATTATGAGAAGCTGTGATAACTGGATGGTTTTCTAGTTTGCTGCATCAGATTTAGCAGTTCTTAAAATGTAGGACTCTGCAAAATAGGAGAGACACCTATGTTTTTTTTTTTTGTATTCATTTTTTTATTTTATTATACAGTATGTCCCAAATGTATCTGATTCTCCCAAGTCAAAGCCCTGGTTTGAACGATCGCCCCCCATTAATTTAATTTTATTAATAACCATCACAAATAATGCCAAGGGGAAATATCGCGGCTAAGGTGAACAGAAAAAAACTGCCAAAAAGTAGTTGCTCTGTGCATTAATGATTCAGACAATTGCTTTCATCATCAATGATGAAGGTTCAGGTGATGAAGACATGGACTTCGCTGGTTTCAGGTCAGATGATACAGACTCCACAGTCTGATTGATTACGCTTTCAATGCTATAGTGCTACTTTGGATTCTACGTTAATGTTTTATTTTGTGTTGTGTTTTCACACTGGCCACTAATTTCTTACTTACAGAGATTATATAAAGCTATTTATTTTCATGGACTGAAAATGTCACGCCTTTAATATTTAAAAAATGTAGCGACTTTTATTCTAGCGTTTTTCATTATGTGCTTTTGCACTGCACACTGTAGCTTTAAAGTTTATTGTTTGTTTTGTGCAAATATTTGAAATGAAAAAACAGTGGACATACTGTAGCAACTTTCAATTGTATTTCACCAGTCAATACATATGTTCACTGCACTTCTTGATTCTTTAGCGAGGCTGTGTGCTGTGCTCTGCCTTTGAATTTTAAGCATGCCTAATTGTAAATGTAATCTATCTACCTAATCTTAATAATGCCCCCGCTCCAAACACAGTTGAACACTTTCATGATTAATGTCTTTCAAATTGTATTTTATTAATAAAAACATTTTTTAAAAAGTTGAAAAAAACATCTATATAAGTAATGCATGAGTTAAAGCTTTGTGAACAGGACCCACAAAAGGATCACGGTACTTGTGTTTAACTCAGCAGTTCTCTAAAACTCACATTAAAGCATAACAGTAGAACACAAAGAAATTAAATTACTTTAACAGAACTATATTGCTTTTATTATTATCCAATTATCAGAAATAGCAAATTACATCAAGTACTTCCAACAACAGCTGTGTAGGAATATGTTAAATCCATTGCCAATGTTATTCTAAATAAATAGTTATTTATTTCAATTAAGGTTCAATTTCTTTTTCAATTAATCTAGATTGTAAATTAGTCTACACAATAATATATCATGTGTATTGAAGCACTGATAATCTATTTTACTTTATTTTGCAAATAGAAGTAAATAAATGTATATTTACCTTTATAAATGCATAGTAATTTAGCAACAACCAAATAAAAACATTAAATAAAAAAAAAAAAGTGCTGCAATACTGTGCCGTTGGAAGGTTCAAGTTTAACATGTGTAGAAATAGCTTGTTACTGTATGTTTTTATGGAAACTCATATTTTACAAAAACTGCTTAGCAGCTGAGGAAAACTCCTTGCATTATAACCAGTCCTTTCTATATTGCTACAGTAATCCACTGTGTTGGCTCAGTTGTTGTTACCTGGGATATCATTCTGTTCTCATGAACATATTTTCCTGGAATATGTAATATAGCAGGCACAGGCAGTTTTGTCGCAATATCTGCTTTGTGGCCAATTGAGAAAATCAAGCCAGTATTACCAAGGTCTTGGGTTTATCCGCTAATGAGTCAGTTATTCGCTCCTCATACACTCAGCCTGTGATTCATGCATCATTGAACATCACAGCAGTTTCTGTTTTTCTAATACAATATTGGTTGATTTCGGGGATCCTGCTGCGCTAAACCAGCTGCAGAGATACAACCGATTATTTCATGAAGATTCACCTTTTCTGTCATTTAGGTACTAAATCTGGTCATATACTATGTAAATCTGTGACTGACTGAACTGAATCCAGCAAACTGGTCACATTAGGGTTAGTAATGTATACCCAGGTGTTATTTTCTTGCTGTATAATTACCTGAACCTGTTAAAAACGTCACACACGTCACATCTTTTTTGTCTTGGAAGTTAGCCTCTGTTGAGTGAGTCTAGAGTTTACAGTCAAACCCAGGTGAGCACCAGTTCTAAATAACAAGCAATTGTAGTGTCCGTCAGCTATGCCACTTTTCATGAAAACTGTAGAATATAGTACCATGCAGTTTAAACTGTGGAGGGAAATCAGGCGAATGAAATATAATGTAAAGCACATACGTATACTGTACAGGCAGTGAATTGAAATAAAATACAACAAATAATTAAAATTGATATACAGCAACACTGACATTTAAGTAACTGGCTGTTAATTGCATTTTCTGCCTGACTGTTTTAGTACTGTTGATAGTTTACAGATCTCTAATCTAGTATATTAATGTTCCCTGCAAAGGCACATTTTTACAAAAGTAGTAGTTAAATGATCCATGCACATCACAGAAATCTGACAAAATGCTTAACAATAATGCATACTACCATTCCCTGAATGGTAGCGGAGCAGTAATTTATAAGATATAAGAATGAATGAAGACATTAGTCATTAGAAGATGTATGCCATTTCACTCTGTCTAAGTAATTAACCAGACTCCTCTCTATGGTAGTGTTACATCATTAAAGTGTTAATTATATAAAGACATTGTACGGCTAGTTTTATTATTTTTTTGTAAGAGGTCTGACAGAATGATTTGCAAGACATTGTTCTGTAAATTGGCATAGTAACAATGCTGCTGGCTTGTAATTCATGTTGAGATTAAAGAGCCCACATTTTCCAAATAGGTATTACTAAAAATCAGTTGAAGAATTTAAGAAAAGGGTCAGAGCAAGACACAAAAAGAGACAGAGAAAGTTCACGAGGTAGCATGCACTTCTTGTATGACAATGGAAATGCATGACAACATTTGTATATGTTAAGAAAGCCATATTTCACAATTAATAAGAAAACACGAGGAAAATGTTCTATGTGAATGGAAACACAACATTTTGCAGCGTTCCAAATGTGAACTGTTCAGTACAAATCTTGCCCATTGAGAAACTTGAATGAACCTAAGATTCACGCCAGTTTCATTTCACAATAAATTATGTGCACATCTACCGTACCACATGTCAAAAAAATCAAATTAACAAAACAAGAGAAAGCTAATGATTGGAACTATTTCTGACACATGACGCTTGTAAAGTACTAAGTACCTATCAGATGTTCTAAAGAATATCATTTGAGCCACTTTCTCCCGCAAATGCTGGTTCTGATCCATCTCATAAACATCTCAAAAATTCTTAAAAAGACCCATTCACACAGCACAAATTGCAACATTGATGCCAGTACAATACCATCATAACCCTTTCACACAACCAAAGGGATCATGAGAGTCAAACTTTCAAACATGTCAGTCAACAGATCACTCTTATAGCAACAGAAACTACTTTAACAAAATCACACAAAAAATGACACCGTCTTTGGCCGAAGAAGTGGATTTGGCTGCTTTTTGTTTGCTTTTAATTTTCAGTTATATTATACAATATAACAACGTGTTAAATGCCAAATTGCAGGAGCTCTAGGCACACAATGCAATCAAATTGCTAGGTTCAGCACCCAAAAGCCTGGGCTGATTAGAAATGCCTAAACATTTTCACTTGCATGTGATCATAGACACTATCTGTATTTAATACCACTGTAACCACTGGAAAGAAGGATCATGTAGACACTAACACCACATTAACCTTGACAAAAGGAAAAACTTGTCAAGGCCGAGACCAGGATGCAGGTTCTATTTAAAGATAAAATTATTCCAGTAAATCGTCTCTAATATGTACAGCCGGGGTGGGGAACCTTTTTCCTATCATGGGCAATCGGCACATGATAAAATCAATCATGGGGCACACAAGTAAAAACCAAATTAATTTAGTTAAAAGCAGCATAGAAATAGAGAATATTTTTAAGAAAATATAACTAACTCACCCGCTTTCTGAGTTATGTTAGTGTGATGGTTGAGTTTGCTTTTCCTTGGCGAGCGTTGTGATATCAGCTGGCACTGAAGATGTTGCCACACGCAACTGGTTTTTCAAATTGTCTGTTAATCTGGCGCACAGGCGATTCTTTGTAAGTGTTAGCTTGGAAAAAAAACTGTTCACAACAGTACGTGTACCAAAGCGAAACAATTTTCAGTGCATGTCTCCTCAAGTTTGGTAATTCATTAGCACCCACATAAAGTTAGTAAAATTCTAGCAGGGGCAGATTGTTGTATTTAGCTTGAAGTTCACTGTTGCTTTGCAGTTCTATGACCTCAGTTGAAAGTTCTCAGGTACATCAACCGCCTCAACATTGAAAGGGGTTGCAAAAATGTTTAATTCAAGTTCTTTCGATTTTAGGTCTTGAAATCGCACGCTAAATTTCTCGAGGAAATTTGAGCACTCCTTGGATACACTACTATTGATGTTGGTTTGTGTCCCTCAAGTGTTGGAAAATGTGCCATGTTGCCTTTTTTCAGTTGGATTTACCACAGTTTTAACTTAGATTCAAATTACTTTACGTTTGAAAGCAGGGAAGAAAAAAGCTGTTTGGGGCCTTGTAATTTTAAATTGAGCTCTGAAAGGTAATGAGTTATGTCGACCATGAACACCAGGTCATATTGCCACTAGGGTTCACTCAACTCGACCACGGATTTACCCTTCATCTCCATGAAAATCTTCACTTCTTCCCTCAGTTCATAAAACCGCTCCCTCTGCTCAGCCATCACACTTTAAATTGCCGGCTATTTAATCCTCTAATTTTAATAAAGTTAATGCTTAATACTACTACAGTCATTATGTTGTTCAGTCGTATGGGCTGCATACACAGATTCTCTTGGTGAATGATGCAGTGACACACTAACAACTTACTTGATTCAAGACTGAGGCAGTTCATTTCTTTCTTGATTAAGGCAAGTCCTTTTTGTTAGCCAACCATAGTTGGGGCACCATCAGTATCAATACCACTGAATTTTTCAAACGATAATTGAAGCCCATGCACTGCCTACTTACCCATCTCAAAAAAATCTTCACCTTTGGTGGTGCCATGCATTGCTATTAAAATAAATCCTGTCACATCTCAAAATCTGGTGTGATTCCACGCAGAAAAATAACCATCTGGGCTTTATTTGCTATCTGGGCTCTCTTCAATAGCCAGAGTAGAACTCAAAATCTACCATGAAATCTTTCAGAGACATTTCAATATTTTGAGCCTTATCATAAATTCGATCCAACACTGTCCTACGAGATAAGCTCACAGTCTCAAATAATTGTATTTTCTCATGAGCCAATAACGCGGCGGTCGTAACTGTGCACTCCTTTACAAACTCTCTTTCCATATGAGGTTTAAGGTTTTTTTTACAATGAGATCCTCACAGCATAGCTTGCTTGTACCATGCTGTCCAGCTCTTTTCTTGGTTCTGTAAAAATAGCTTGCAGTTCATTCAAATTTTTTCTGTGTGCAGTTGTCCAAAAAAGTTTTTATACATAGAGCACAGAATTTTTTTTTTTTTGGAATTGCCAATTGTATTTTACCCCTTTTTCTCCACAATTTGAAACGCTCAATTTGTAAGCCTGGCTCACCGCTGCAACCCCTGTGTTGACTTGGGAGAGCCGTCAGCTGTCCGCTTCTTTTCACTCTGCAGCCCCATCATTCAGCTACCTCAGAGCGCCAACGATACAACTGTAGCTTACAACATGGCTGCTCATTAATGTGGAATGTGGTGCACATGGCCTGTGAAAGGAAATGACACTGCCTAGCAACCCCACAATGGGCATATGGTTCTAAAATTAGAAACCCTGTTGCCAAATATCTAACCTACTACCCCACTTCTCATGCCCTGAGGAGGGGCTGCATGCGATACTTAAGTGCTATAAAATTTTTTTTTTTGCTGCTGGCCAGTTGAAATGAGGCCACGGGGCACATCCGGCCTGCGGGCCTTAGGTTCCCCACTTCTGATGTATAGTGTTACCATCACTACATAGATCTTATATTTTCCTAAATGAGAGCGGCACACGTTATGTTAAATGCATATTTGCATATATAAACAGTAAAATTGGTGAGCATAGCTTTTACATGCTGTACATCCCGTTGAAGGAACAAATCCGGCACACATGAGTTGATTCTGGGAGTTTGAGACCTTGTAGGAAAACAATTATGTTTCTTTACTCTGTAGCTCCACTCTGTTCCTTAGCAAGCACATATGCAATTGATGAATACCTCACTGAAGGTAATTTAGTCTTTGCCTTAATCAAACAATGCATTATTGTCTGCTCGATACAATGCATATCAACTGAAACATAACACAACTTTTTTTTTTTTTACTGGCTAATGTGGCATTTCAGTGGATTAAAAATGCAATAAAAAAACCAGCAAAAGTACGTTGAAATTGCTTGTGTTGAATCAAATACTGAAATTAAAATTCACAATTCCAAAAAAACTGTTTTTAGAATGTAATGAATTGGCATCTGGCAAATAGCAAACTAAACGGTTCAAAGACGAACATCTTACCAGTCAACTAATGAGCAAGCACTGTAGTCGAGAGGAAAGCACGTATCTTATGTCAGTAGTATACAACTCATCAGCCGCTAGGAGGAGATCCATTACAAGTTTGTATTCACCTTTGTTGTTGTCCATCCCTCCTACTGCATACAGTGCTCCAACTGTAGACTTCCTTGGTTTGGTCCGTGGACTTTGCATTAGAAGTCTTTTTTCAGGCAGGAGATGATATTTCATTGCTTCCAAGATAAGCTTTTGACATTCCAGGTCATCTTTGAAGAGAATGTTATTCTCCAGATCTGCCAGAATCTACAAAGAAGACATATATTATAGCCATTATACACTGTTTAGTAAAAGTTTACTGCTTTTGTAAAGCGCTTTGTAATGGTGGTCCACTATGACAGGTGCTATATAAAAATAAAAAAAATTAAAAAATTAAAAATTCCAAATGAAAGGATTAATTGACACTTTTTAGAGGACACTTGCATTCCTTTTTAATCATTCAATGGCTGCCAAATATGCTTTTTATGCAAGTGAAAGTTTTTATTATTATTATTATTATTATTATTATTATTATTATTATTATTATTATTATTATTATTATTATTATTACAGCAGTTTACCATGAAGGATTTATTAATGATTTGTTAAATGTATTAATTCATACCTAAATATTGTATAAGAGTCCATATGATGTATGCATTGTATACATTTAAAATATGTTTATTCAATGTGTACTATTTAAAATTTAGTCTTAATTTTTGTTGATATTTTAAGTTGTATCCAGTCTGAACAGGTTTAGCACCTAATGTTGCTTTTACACAACACTTTTTCGATGTCCTCAAATTGCACTAGTATTGTTTTAAATACTTGAGAGAGTACATATTTTACATTCAATAATGGTAGCACAAGTGCATGCTACGTAAGATTATGGTTATGAATGAGTAAAATGATAATAAAAAATTAAAAAAATCTCCAAGCGATTTACCAGTAGCAAAACACACGCAGGTCAAAAGCATTCCAATCCTGCAACTGCAACTAAACACCAGGATCGTATTACTGATTATGATAAGGCATTTGCTGCAGACAGGTTGCATATGCCACATCTGAACACATAACTAAATCATAACATCTATTCTATGACCTTTTCATTACTTTTTATCTTTTGAAAATAATTTCTTCAAACTATATTGTCTTATAATGAACCCAGTCTACAATTTATAAAATATGAATCTTGCCAAAGGTGTTGAGAGGGGAACATACTATATGCTTTATTATCTAATTACATGTATCTCCAAACCACAATTCTTTATACTGGCAGATCAGAGAAAGCAATTACAGTGAAGTTCAAAGATCAGCATTTTGTTCCAATAGAGAACTCAAATAATTGTCTTTAGCAAATTATACATGCATTGATTAGAAAGTCTGTATTATGAGTTTCTAAGTGTCGCTTTTTCGGCATAATGATTCTTGAATGCAAAAGCTAAACATACATTTAGTTGCAAAATAATTCCTACCCAAAGATCAAGTACATAAATACACCTGAATCAATCAGAAAGAGTCAAGCAGGCTCCCAATATTTACAGCATGATATGTATATGTTCGAAAACCACCAGTTAAAATAAGGTTCACAGGGCGGGAACGAGGGCTGCGAGGTGAAGGGAGTGTTTTTATGCAACTTTCGATTGAAGGCTCGGCCTCTAGTCAAGGGAGAGAGAAAAGGACGAGCCGGACTCCAACCGAGACAGCCTTCCTTATGGAGTCGAGTCTAGCCCCAATGGCCTCCAGGCCCCTGAATAGACAGAGTCCTCTGACTTCTACGAGAGTCGTTATAGGCTCGGCCTAGCGACTGGGTCCCAGTTAGACTGGGTTCGACCCTCAGAGGATGGAACGGCTCATACGAAGCCTTGACGTAAGGAAGAAAAGAAAATCTGAAAGAACACAAATAATTGTTAGTTATGGGACTTGAGCACTAAGAGTAAGTGAGCCACATCCCAGGAGGGTAAAGATGCAGGAAGACAGAGCCTTCTTTCTTGAGGTAAGATATAGCGCATGAGCATAAAGAATACTGTGGCCGGTGGAAGTGTAAAGGATGGGAAACCCAAGTAAAATAGCAATATGAAGCCTGTTTCCAAAAATTAAACTTGACAGAAACAACAATTCAGCCATTTCTTAGTACTTGCAAGCAGTCTAAATCAGAATTGTACTTGAAAATGTTCCCTTTTAGAAAAATAAGAAGAGCTTGGAATTGATTTCTGACTACAGGCTTTTGCTGCTGATGAACTGGTTGTACATGGGAACGTCAGCAGTGGGGACCACAAGTGCTGAACCTGAAGACAGCGCCCATGATTGAAGTGGTGAATACTGGGCTTGAAGTAATGGAGACAGCTGCAGTGTTAGAAGCAACCCGTTTGTCCAGATCGTTGAGACGTGTATTAATTGATGCAAATGAGATGGCGATGGGATGAATGAGGGACTTCACTTCCTCACGTCCTCAAAATAGTTGTTATGAAGCTGAAGGATTGGATCGGTTTGGCTGTGCTGCGCTGGAGAGGAGGGGATAACCATGATAGGAGACGAGGGGCTCTGGCGAGCGAGTTTGCATTAGCAACATGGGTGTAGTAGATGTAAAGGTACAATTATTATTGAACAACAACATATGCTCGCTTGCATCCGGGATGTTGATATTGTTGTCGTGCAGGGTTGTAACTACACAGTAAATATACTGTAAGTACATAAGTAATTACTCAGTACTTACACTCAAAATTGCCTACTTAATGTAGTGTTACCGAAGTCCCAAACATGTTGGGATACCCAAATAGTATTTATTTACAACCAATGCAGGATCCCTGGGCAGGATATTTGTACTCCTTGTGTGACCACAGAATGGGTTTATGCAATGGTTACGACTAAGGCTGACGCCGCATTAAATGTAATACCATTTTTATTTGTTGGCAAATATATAATATCCCACCACTTGTTCTGCATTTGGCAATAAATGTATAACACATGGATGGGGAAGTTGTGTACTTGTGGAATTCTTAACAAGAGGTCTGTTTGTACTTACATGTTTTTTTGGTGGCACAGGGTATATGATAATGAACAGTATGTCAAAGAAACCTAGCCAAGCAACCCTTGTTTTCTCTCACGTTTTGTATAACAGGGTACATATTGTGCATTTTACACACCATGCCACTAAAGATGAGAATACGTGAATAAAGTTACTAAAATATGTATCCAGTCTTTCTTGTTATAACTCAGGCTCCCTTTAATTCTGCAAATCTCATTGCTTTCATTCATTACTCATCATATTGTCAATATTATTTCATACTCCTAAACACATTTTCTTCTCATCCAGTCTGAAATTAAAGTGAATTATCATTTTTAGCTACATTTTATCCTCAGATATTACATTTGCTTAGATTTGCCATGTACTGTGTATTTAATTATTAAATGGGTAGAAACCATTGGCAAAGATACTAGATTCTGATTGGCTGAGACCTTCTCCCTAGCCATTAGATATCTGGTGATAACACAACAGTGCAGAACTTCTTTCTTTTAAACAGCCTCATCACAGTAAACAAAATCAATACGCCAACTGTAACAGTTTGCCTGGGTAAACAAAACCACTCGAGTCAGTCAGTATGGCAGCAATCCCTGAGATTAACTACAAAAGTTCAACAACTGAAAACACTGAAAAAGAAAAGAAAATGTCAACATCTCACCACACTGAGGTAAATGAAGCAGATTTAGACAGCCTAGAAATGAATACAACTGAGGAAAACACCAAACGCCAGACAAAATGGCCTATGAGAGTTTTCTGTGACTGGCTAACTGAAAAGAACATTGACATTGATTTAAAAACAAAACATCACAACAGCAGCAGCAGCTCCTCCATCTGCTGGACAAAACCCAGACATACATGTTGAAGCAAGGAATGGCAACATCCAGTTCAATATCTACAGCTTAAACAAGAAACTATTATTGAAGCCCCAAAAAGGAAAATATTATACAAAATGGGTTTAAAACAAAAGTTGTATTGTTAACCTAACAATTTGAGCTATGGTGGAACTACTTTTTCTCCCAGTAGAAGGTTACACAAATTACAAAATATATATATATAAAAAAAGTTTAAAATGTTCTTTATTTACCAACAACACAATCATAGACCCATTTAATAATAGCACTAATAGACTCCAGAGTCTGTGTGTTATCATGCGATATCATCACTTCTTGGGTGGTTGAAGGTGTGGTGATGTCTCATGATAATACACACCCTGTTGTGTGTTACTATGATGAATTTGACTTGACTAACAAGCTAAACTCCTCTTTAAAATGTGCTGTGTGATCCAAATAGAACCTCAGGTTAAATGTGCAATTTTACAGTACTGGTCCTCTTTCATCATGATAGGACTTGGTTAAGTTCTTACTTGGGAACAGTGTCCAAAACTGAGCCACTAGTGATTTCCAAGTATTGCTTGATATTCATTAGTGGGCTCCATTACAACAACGACTGCTGACCCAATTGCTTTTCGAAAAGCAAGAATGTAACCAGTCCTCATTTTTATATTAAAATAATAGCCGTTGTTAATCTTGCCTTGTGACAGAATGATTCTTGTTGACAAATTCTCCATAGCATGAGAAGTTCATAGTAGTTTTAAAATGCTTTTGAATTCACATCTAACTTTGTTCTGTTAAGTAATTAATGGTTTTGTATCCCTCTAAAAACAAATGGGCAACAAAATTTTAAAAAAAGCATACACATTCTGAATAAATATAAAAAACTGTTTACATAATGCATTGCAAGTATCACAAAACAATTCAAAGCATTATTGAGAGCACAAAGCAAATGGATTGACTTACTCATCAAATTGTCTTCAAACAGCAAGCAAGGCATAGGAAACAAGAATTAAGAGCCTATTCCTTATTATCATTTGTATTTCTATTTAATACAGTAATCCCCATGTTTTACATATATCCATAAATGAAGTAGCAAATAATCAGCTAGTTAGTGACTGAGGAAAATGTATAGTGTTCTGTCTACAACTGACATGCTTTTCTGAGAATATACTGCCATACCTTTACCTAGAAAAAACAACTTGTGTATGTGAAATGCATTATTCATACAGAAATGGTCCCTTTAAAAGAAGCACTTCACCAGAGTTGATTGATCTTTCTAATGTTTTTTTTTTTTTTTTTACGAGTCATGCCCTGCACACTTTGTGAGTCACTGCGGACATACTCATTATGGTAATGAAAGAATCGAAACATAATATAAAACCTTCTAATAACTTGAACAAAAGAAACAGCATATTAAAAGTGACAATTTGATCGACACAGATTTTAATTTTTGTTATTGCAATGTATTACAGTTAATCAACCTGTCTCCATGAAATCCAAAACTGCCAACATGCACATACACATTTTAACATTGCCCTTCAAACCAACAAATAAGTGTCTTATGGCAAGATTGCTGTTGAGTGTTTAGACTTTGAGATGGTGCAGCACATCTGAGACTGATCCCAGAATAAACACTTTTCAAAAGGTCACCAGGGTAAGACAGCAACAAGATTTTAAGGATGTTTAAAGAAGATAAACACTTTTAACTCTAGACGACTTTAAGTTTGACATTTCAGGTTTTGTCAAACTGCCAAGACAAACTTGGCAAAACAGTTTGCTCTTATATGCATTTGCTAATTTTTCCTGACACGCACTTGCCTCTTCTTTCTTAGCAACATCTATAGAATCTGGCCTTTTCTCATTACTCATTTCACTCAACTTCTGGTCCAAGCTCTTGTAATCTCCAGATTGGACTACTGTAACACCTCCTAGCAAGTCTCACTGTTTCGGCTATCCACCCTCATCAGCACAGTCAAAATTCTTCTGCTTGTCTTGTATTCTCCCAACCTTGCTATTCTCATGCAACCTGTCAGCATTTCACTCTCCACTGGCTACATATCTGCTTGCACTCAATTCAAGGTTCTTGACTACCATTCTCTTTACCACACTGCCCCCTCCTATCTCCAATCCCTCGGGTCTCCCTACACCCCCTCTCACTATCTCCAATCCTCCTCTACTGGTCATGCCTTCCCTTCACTCTCCTTCCTCCCGTGCCTGCTCCTTCTCTTCTCTAGCCCCCCTTGTGGTGGAATCAGCTACTGGAGAACCTCAGGACTGCTCCATCTCTTGCTGCCTTCTCAAGACTCACCTGGTTAGACTGCACTTGTAGATCTCTCGATCTACTCATCCTACTATGTACTGTACTTGCCTGACCTATGCCTATGTTACTGGATTCTCAGTTGAGGCACTGTCCTTGCACAATTGCACTACTTTTGTGTCATTATATACAGTCTAACTTCATTATAACGAACCCTCCTGGGACCTGGAGAAATGTTCATTATGTCAGGTTGCTGTATCAGAATAATCAAGAAATGTCCAAACTGAACTGAACATATACAGTATACAGTAGCTCTTTCAAGACTTCTCCACATTGATCAACTTTTAAACTGTATATTTAAAAGAAAACAGTAAATAAATGAAAAAAATGAATACAGTAATTTTGGGCCCTTTCTCTTGAAAAACCTATCCAGTGTAGATTGCTTCAAATTTTTTGTGCTTTTCTCAATGCACGCTGTTTCAATCTTGTTACCTCCTCATGCCTGTTGCCATGTTGCAGTTTGTGTGAAAATGGCAACGGTTGCATATGTCACACATGATTCACACTACAATATGAATCTATGAATCAGCCTTATCTTCAAATTAGCCTACCATGGTCTTTGTTTTCACTGAGAGAATAACACATTCACACTGGGGAAAGTTCAGTGTCAGTAACTACCAAGATTCTTTTATCCGGGTAGATTTTGTAAAAGTGATCGTTCTAATAGGGCTAATTTCCATTGAAAAAAATGGTTCTTGCTGCTTGGAACATTTAAAATGGGGATTAATTATAAGAAGGGTTTGTTATAGTGAAGTTAGGCTATATATCAATTGTTTTAATCCAAACTTGTTGCATCTTATTATATACTGTATTTTAGTAGTATAATTAGAATTTACTGTAAACTATACTGTATTTAAATATTATTTTGTATTGTAACATTTTGTTGCCCTGTAGCACTTGTAAGTCGCCTTGGATCAAGGTTTCTGACAAATATTAACAGTCTTTACTGTTAATATAAAATATAAAATGCTACAAACATGCTACTCCACATGCAGCTCAAATAGGGGGTGCAGAGTGCTGCCTTTGAATCTGCAGCCAGCTGACCCTCAGCCTCTCAAGGTACGCTGGTACAGCATTGCTTGCTTGCCTACTGAACAGCCGCATTTACCGCTGACACCATTTGCCATTTAATTTGTAATCAGTTTGTTTTCCATTATTTGAGAGTTGAAAAACGTAAAAAGAACATTTGCTTTTCATTATTCAAAAAATGAACAACAAACAACAAACAGTGAACTTGGATCTAATTTTAGCCTCCCATTTTATACACACAGTCTGCACAATGCACAGGAAAAGCAGCAGAAGTTAAAGTACATTTGGAGACATGGCTGGTCAATTTATGTTTTAAACCTGCATGTGTTTGAAATGATGTTCTGGTTAGTCATTGTACTGCTGGTCTGCAAGCCTTTGTATGCTTAAAAAAAACTCAATTAGTCCTACAGTAAAATATAGGCCTTCAAGCCTTTACAGCAACTAAGATGAAAAGCTGTTTTCCGAATATAAGTGCATTAGTTATCAACTGAATACATGAAAATGTTGCATAGTTTTGAAATGAAACAAAGTGCCTGACACACGACATGTACAATAACTATTGTGTGACAATGTAATTTGCCTTTGTGAATAGTTCAATTGACATTTGAACCACCCAGGCCTGTGTTTGTTACCTCGTTGATCTCGTATGTGACAGTACACTGTTTGACAGCTTATGGGTTTGCATTGCATTGATTAGGAGGTGAGTGGTGTGCATGTTTTAGGAAACAATTCTAGCAGCGTAAGTAACTAAGGAAGGATTACATTGATTAAACATGACGCGCACAAGTCTGCTTCAAGAAGCTGTTAAGCAGATACATGTTAAGCATAAATTACCTGAGCCGGAAGAAGTGGCAGTCTAATGTAGGCAAGCAGCATGCTAAGGTCTTTACACCTTTGCACATCATGTTTCACCCACATCAGAAGGGCATGGAATATTGACTCCTCATCAGGAACATTGACATCATCGCAGGAAAGAAGTTTAAGGATTTCATCTGCAGAAAGCAGCAGGAATTCCTGGTTTTTTATAACCTCCATGATATTTTCCTGAAGAGAACAAAACATGGTAAATGTTTCCCTGAAATGAATCACATTGATGATTTCTGTGGTTAAACACTTTGGGTCATATTATCATAGCCAGACACAACATGTATTGTGTTGCATTTTAGTACCTTAATCATCAAGTTAAATAATGTTTAAATCACGGTGTATTTTATTACCCAACCGTATATCACAGGAATTATGGTGTTGTCATTAAAGATAGACATACAATATCTATCCACAAAATAATTAATTGAGCTGAAAACAAAAATAATGTTCTGCCCTCCCGCCACATCCTGCGGAATTTAGTTGGCATTTGTGTTGCACACTGTTTTCTCTGATTAGACTTAAATTTAGAAACTGTGCCACAGAATTCTAAATGATGGAGCAACCTATCTTTGATGCTATCGTAGTTTCTGCCAGCAGTGTACCTGTTTTTCTTGTGCTTCCCTTTATTGATGGTCTACTTAATGGGTTCCTTATTTTTCACGTCTTTGAATTTTTTAGATTACATTATAAACAGTTAAAAAGGGAGCAGCATTTGTTTGGATACTCGACTCAGACTTCAGTCAACTTCCAATTCCCCATCAATGATCTGCTCCTGCTGAATGTCAATTGGTTCTGTTGAACCTGCTCAGTCACACAACATTTCTCTTTATGAGGAAATATCAGGTTTTATGATCACTTTAGCTGCAGTTAATTCTCAGAATACAAAAAGCACTGTTTCTTAATGGCAATAAAATCATATTTTCCATGGGTGATGGCTCACTAATTGACAGCTCGCATTACTTCAGAGCAGAAGAGACCTGCTTGGTTAACAACATGGGACCTAGGGGGGGAAGAATCTGATTTGCAGTTCTTTATGTTATGTATTCCAGTGGTGAAAGTCTTCTGACATTCTTTTTAATGTTATTACTATGGAGTCTGCAAGATCTTCATTAAAACAGTGCACTGTAAAATTGTATTCTGCCAGTTCAACCATGAAACCCTAACAATTACCGTGACTAAATAGGTGGTTTACTTAACTGTAGATGAAAACTGAACCATCATGAGTATTGATTAATATACTCAAAAATGTATTTTTACAAATATAGATAAATAATGAGATTACGGAGTAAGTGCGCTTGTTTGTTACTTGTCATGTAATAGGGACTCTACATTAGAAATAAGGTTTTATTTAAATTACAATACAGTACCTACAATTTCAATACATATTCAATAAATTAGGATTCACACCATGTAGGAACACTCATAAAAGTTTCTGGACAGTGTCTCTCCATTATGTCATGTTGTTTTTTTGTTTTCTTTTGTTTTGTTTTTTTAACAATGTTTTTATTTTTATTGTCATATTTACAATTGGGGGTAAAGAAAGAGTTGAATACATAAATATGTAAAAATACACACATATATAAAACATAAAGGATAAAATAAAAAATACATAAAAAATCATAATAAACAATAGTACAAAACAAATGATATATAAAAATAATATATATTAAAACAGTTTATTTTATTTTTATATGTTCTAGTGAATTGTTTGTCCCAAACTTAAATGAAGGTCTTTAATAAGAATAATAGCAGTAGACCATGTAGTTAAGGTATTAGCACTGGCCTGGTGCAATCTTGCTATCGACCTCTCCATGAGTGAGATATCTAAGAGAAAGTGTAACCATGCGCAGTTATAGACTATACTAGGTTCCAACCAGCCCTTCAAAATAACCTTTTTAGCTGCTGTCAGCTCCGTAAACTAGCGTCGTCTTGTCTGTAAATTAAGCACAACTTGAGAATCATCTCCAAGCAGGAGCAGACCAGGACACAGAGGCACCTTTATATTGACAAGTTTAGAGAGAGCTATAGCTACAAATTTCCAGAAACTTTGGATCCGTGGACATTCCCAAAACATATGGAGATAAGTGCCGACTGCCCCTAGAGCGTACCCATGGCACAGATTATCCATTTTGAAATCGACAATATGGGGTGGCATAAAATCTATGTACAAGTTTAAAATGAATCAATTGGTGTGCTAAGATTTTAGAAGATGTAAAGATATTTTCCCAAATATTATCCCAGACAGGGCTGACTCCCAGCTTGTCAAGTTCTCTATCCCAAACAGAAGGTACAGCAAAAAGAGATTATTCCAAATGAGGGAGAATTTATGAAAATTTAAAGAAATACCAAGGTATTCATTTGTCTTCTTCCAGATGTCTAATGAATTAGCAATAATGGGGCCCATTTGTAGAGATATAGCCCTATTTTTAAGGCCAGTGAACGGGAGATCTTGAATCCTAATAGATTTAATTATAGCCTCTTCCATTGCACGCCACGAAACTGGGGCACTTGGGTCCAGTCTTAAAAACTCTCACCTGAAAGGACAAATTATAAAATTTAAAGTTTGGCATGGCTAGACCACCAAGTGTTTTGGGACATTGCAAGGTAGCCAATCGAATTCTAGTGCATTTGCTATTCCACAAAAACATTGAACATAGAATTAATTTCTTCCAAGTATTTATGAAGGAGTGATAAAGGTAACATTGAGAATAGAAAATTAATGCAAGGAAGAAGATTCATTTTAATAATAGAAATTCTACCATGCAGCAATGTTATGTTAGTTTTAATAACAACACACTGAAAACAGAAATGAACACTTGAGTTTTCATCAATCCCGTCCAAACAAATCCACTGTCTCTCCAAACTAATTTCTGTTGCTTGTATTGAGTTTATAAATATGATTTGTATTGTCTCATATCATTCAACATTTAAAACATGCACACAACAAGCATACATATTTATAATCAGCAATCAGTGGTTATCAAAATGGTACTGTTTTTAAAACAGGTGGTTGCTTAGTACATGCTTCAAAGAACATTAAAACTATTTTGCTGGCATGTCTCCTATTCATCCCTAATATAATTTACAGACCTGTCATGCGGGCAGTGATTATAACTGTGTATGCCTGTGAACCGTTAAGCTTCCCTAGCTGAGCTTCTTTCACTGGTTATCTCCCTGTCTGTAAGGGGTTCTGTTATTAATGTCAGCCGAGCATAGCTTTGCACCTTGGGAGCAATTACACTGCTGTCAAGAAAAAAAAAAAAAAAAAACACATTTGTTTTGGCAATATAAAAATGTGATAGGTTTACTGTATGTTGGTTTGCAGCTTACAGTGGTGATCTACCACAAAGGATTGTGACATGCATTATTTAACATCCATAGATGTGGAAACCAAGATACTAAATCAGGATATTTTTCCCCATCAACATTTGTTATTTTTGTGCAAGTTTTTTTAAATTTTATTTATTTATTTTTTTAACACTATATAAGACATTATCTAGTGCTTGAAATTTACAGTAAGAATCATATTCCTTATATTAGAGGTTCTAGATTATTAGACATTTATTTTTATAGGACAAAATACAGCACAACTGTAAAATTAAAACATCATAATAAAATGAATATAAATCACATAACCACCAAACCATGAATCAAACATTCAGCCATAAAATCTGAATAAAACTAAAGAATTAAACTGATTATAAACTGCGTTTAATAATTCAAATTAAAGTGTAGGTCGATTGGAACTTGTACACAATGCTGCAGTTTGATCTATCATGTGTTATATGGTCACCCCTATTTAAAGTCTCTGAGAGGTTCAAACATTGCATCTTCACTCAGCCGTGATCCTCAGTCGTGAACAGATCTATGATTCACAAGTGCAGTTGTGGTAGTGAGTCTAGTCAAAGAAGGAAGTCTTTTTCTATTAAATAGCTTGATAAATGAACAGCTTTTTGAATGATTAGATAGAAAACAGTGGAATTGTAATTGAACAAGTGTGGCCTCTCACCCTATGTTATTGGAACTACTGGAGCATGTAATCTGGGACTACAATTACCTTTGTTTGAAATGATGTACTGTGTAGTAAATCAAGAAGACAAAGAAAGGATTAAGAACAATGTAAATAACATCAAATAACTAAAATAATGAATACATTCACAGAAAGAAATTATATTTCTCACTAAAATTGAAAATTCTACTTTCTTAAATTATTTCAAACAAAAACTGAGTTTGTCACTGTCAGGACGGCTGAGTAGTGATGATACAGGCCAGGAAGCTGACACAGATGCAGGTACTACGAGTTAATGTGCCTGTGCGCCGTTTTTATCGATACAATAATAATAAGAGGGTAGACAAAAACAACTCTCACAGAGAACAAATAAAAGTTCAAACAACAAAACAAATCTCGAACACTGACACCAAACAAATACCAATTTTGTCTGCCCAGCATGAGTAGTCCTTCCTTTCTTTTTACTTTGCTTGTGTTTTCTCTCGACTCGCACTCCCTCACGTTCTTTCTCATTCCAAACGCCACCACTCCGATTAGCAAATGCTGCAGGTTTATACATGTGACCATCTCCAGATTAGTAATACAAGTTTTTAATATCTGCTTGGTCCACAGCACCGACCACACATTCTCACGAGATGTCTGACAGAGACAAGCTGCTACCATCGCCTCTGTTACAACCACACACGTTCCCAAACAATACATTTCCTTTTTTTAAATCACAATACGCTATTTACAATATAATGTACACACAATAAATGTATTTACAAGCAGGGCTTTGCCCTGCCCCACTAATTATGTGCAGGGCTCTGTCCTACCCTGCATCAGTCACGTACAACAAACTTGTCTTGGTTTCAATTCTGTTACAAAAAAGAATCTATCTCCCACACATCAGTCTTTTCAAAAGAAATTGCATTCTTAATGTTATTCTACACTTTCATTTCTGGTATACCCAGAAGTAAACTGCCCCCACTCAGGAAAACAAAACTGATGCATTCCTAATATCACATACTGTTCCACACACATTCAATTAATAAGTCACTTTATAATTGGAATTACATTTCACAGCATATACTTAGGAACCAATGACTATCAATTTAATGTATAAAATACATTTAAATCATACTTCTGTGGTTTGGTTAAGCAATGTGCTTTAAATGCAGTTTACCTATCAAGTAAATGATCAAATGAATGTTCTTATTCTGGTAGTGTTTGTGAGGTACAGAGGGCAGACTGGGGCGAGTTGTAAAACTGCTGTTTCTGAGTGTTCAAATATAATGTAGAGTCCATATTGATGACCAATCAACTTCAGTCCCTCATGTTCTTAGAATTTAAAGCAATCAGAAGGCACTAGAGGTTTTATTGATAAAAAAAATGCTATTGAGGGGCAGGGTCTTGTCAAAAGCTGTATTGCAGATATGCCTGTGTTGTTAACGCAGTTATATTGTAATAATGTCCGATTTTCGGAAAGTCTATGCATATTAAAACAGATAGAAATTGGATATGTGGGAGTTACTGAAATAGTCGTATAGGACTGAGCTCCTTTCAAATGGCAGCTGTGTATTTCCCCCCCAAGCCTTTTCAAGTTTGTAGAACATTAATATCATTCCCCATTGAAACATTTGTGTTCTTTCAGTAAAAACTTTGCCATACTAGTTTCTTAATTTCTTATTTATCATTTTTATGTATTTATTTTAACAATTTCCAACTCTTAACTAAAGGCTAGCACCTGTTTTGTAAAGTATAACATGAAAATACAGTCTAGAGAATTGGTGTTCGGTGCTGGGTGACAGTCCATCAAACTTGATAAACGAACAATATATACCATTGCCTTCTGCAATTTGATTCTAGTTACAAGATGGCCAATGCTGGATAAAGGTATGTTAAAACTGCAAACAATCTAAACAGAGAAAAAAAAAACACAGAGGGTATCTTTTTTATATTTATTAAAGCATGTCAAATTCAATGAGTTAACCTAGCAGCAAAATGTACAGAAAACCACCAGGGGGTGCGTGCGTGTCTGTAATATAACTTTAATGCTACAAGTAGGCTTCAAATTCAAATTCATGCTTTCATAAATATATCCAGGTACATAAAACCTTTTAAAATCAATATATAACGTATATGTATGTATCTGTGTTAAATATGTTTGATGTTATGCTTGTACACAACATACACAATGTGTCTGCAAACTGAAATCTGTAATTCAGAAACGGACGCTGCAATGTAAATCTGTAAAGCACATGTTTGTGTTGTATCTGAAATATATTGCAGTGAAATGTTCTATTCTTAGTTTATATATACAGGCTACATTCAACTATTTAACAAACAGGATAACTGTTTGTGCAATAGAACTGATTAAGAAAGATTTTTTTTAAAATTAAAATATATATATATATAGTTTTAACCCTCACAAGCTGCTTATTTATTGTGTGTTCAATAGCTTCCCTGCATTAGTGTTTGCTCTTTAAAAAGACCGGCTTTGAAGATATTTGTTTGGGCCTTCGTTCTGTCTTCAAAGATGCTTGGCTGAAAAACTATTTTAAGACTACATTTAGATACAACAAAAAATAAGGACAATATTGCACAAATATGTTTTAGTTAGTTATTTTCATGTCACAATGACCATAGATGGGGTTGTATTTCTTCTAGTCACATTATTTACAACGTGCTAACCTTCATAGTTTTCACCAAAGGTTACATTGGGCAGTGCAGGTAAGCAGAGTCTATGAATCTGGCCACAATTCACCCATGATATGAATCACATGTAACTTCACTTATTCAACCCTTTTTATTAACCTTTTGCAGGCTTTTCCCCAGAAATATTTATATAATTATGAAGAATGCAGTTTATACCATTTTTTAAAAAAAATCACTCTAAGGTAAGAAATATGGTAGGCCTTTTCCAAAAAATTGCGCTGGAAGCAAAAACAGTTAACTAAAACAAAGAAGTGACAAAAGTGTGTAAACTGTATGTTGTGCAAAAACTTACCGTGCTGTAGTTATGAGCCACCTTCATGAGTTCAGTACAGCCCTGAGCATCAGCAAAAGCATGAATTCCGAGGCAGTTTGACGGATGCAGAAGTTTAATTAGGAAGCGACAGCAAACATCAACTACCTTTGAGAGCTGGAGCAGGCATGCCGCTGCCAACAGATTCTCAATAGTTTCTTCTTTCAGTTCCAGACAACCTGCCAAAAACCCATAAATACATATTTAAAAGACTATAAGTGAGGTCTGTGCAGTCAGACAAGGCATCACATAAAAGTTAATTTGAAAAACTAAAAAAAAAGCAGTTCAAGTAAGTTATGTCTTTAAATTACACACCCATATATTTTGGATGCTCTCTAACAAATGCTGTTCAGTACTTACATAAAAGCAAAAATCTGTAATCTACCTGACATTCAAACAGCAGACTTCATGTCAGAATGCACCAGTCAAAATGAAAGTTTCTGTTAAAAAAATTCAAATGCTAGGTTTGTAAATGGCAGAAGTCACTTTGTCAATTGTCCACGTGGCAGACGACTACTCTGTCACAAGCATTAATACCCTGTATCTTTCTAAACAAGGGATTTAGGGGAGCTCCCTAATAAAAGCTGAATCTCAAAACAATAATACAGTAATTGCCACAGCTGTGTATAATGGTATTTAAAACAGGATTCATTAATCCGATATCAGCCCTTACTCTGGTCCCACAACAGCTGGATATGCGACGGATTACTGTACCTTTTATCCAATGTCAGACTTATATTGCCACTCTTTGGCCCAAGCATTCAAGTAGTTCTTCCAAGAATCCCTACTGGTCCTTGTTGTCTGAGTCTATACCCTATATAAACTAGACCATTGGCATTCACCTTGACCTTTGGGAAAGTTTTCCAATCTTGAAAACTCTGTGAATGAAAGTGCCCAGGATTTGTCTCAGCAGTAAAGTATGATTGAGTAGCTAGTACATCGATAGTGTTTAGACCCTCTGCTGTTTAGATCCATTGAATAAACCCCAAGGACAATACGTACAATGAGTTATATGGAAGAAACTATAATAATAAAGAATGCTCACTAAGGGTTAGAGTCTCACATTACTAGCATGGTTTTAGAGTGTTGTTTAAATTATTAGTTAGTTATTTACAGAGACTTGGGGGTGAACTATGCATCACAACTGCTGCTGCAGTCACTTACAACAGGACCTCGGTGTTACATCTCACCCGAAGGACGGCGCACAATGAGGTAGTGACTTGCTCAGGCTCACACACAGTGAGTCAGTGGCTGATTATGCAGTAGTAGAATATACTACTTTACTTTGTAACAGTTGCAATCTTTACTAACCAATTTTACAATAAGGTAAATTACACCAGATTATTAAAGAAAGATGTACAGTACTAGTTATCTATTTTTCATAATTTGCATTTGTCTGAATTTGTCTTATTTTAGGCAAATAAACAAACCGTTAATAACTTTCTTACAGAGATTGAATATGCAAATAAACCAGCAATAATTAATTGTCATCAGAAATCTAATGTGGCAGTTTGATTTTCGGTCTAGAAACTATTGCAAGATGGTCAATGTTTTATTTATTTATTTATTTATTTATTTATTTATTGTTTCATTGGTAAAACAGCCACTTCACCTCCAAGTGTTGTTCATAGTATATTGCCATTCGAGCAGTGGAGGCAATTTACTATCAGTCTTTATATTGTAACGACCCAGCCATTTGCGCTACAAAAATGACTTGTTGACTGTCCCATTTGTTTGTTCTTTATGTCGTACTGTTTTGCTGTGCCACGCCACTAGCTAACAAGGGGGAGGGGTGTTGGTTGCTTGTCTGTCTGGGCTCACCTATCCTAGACATGGATTTGCACCCCCCAGAATGCTGGCTGGAGATTGGGGTCCAATTACCATACCTGATATTGGTGAAGGCAGAGGGAGGGCGTGGTTTAGGAAAATAGATAAATAAGGCTTGAGCACGCAGAGAGAGTTGGAGAGTGAGTGACAGTCAGACAGACAGAGCAAGAGACAGAGGCAGAGGTTGCATGAGTGAGAGTGATAAGGAGAGTTTTATTATTTGTATTGCCACTTGCTTCCTTCTGCTCTGACAATGTTCCCCAACTCTGAGGATTGGCTTTTCCAGCAGGACAATGCTCCATGCCACACAGCCAGGTCAATCAAGGTGTGGATGGAGGACCACCAGATCAAGACCCTGTCACGGCCAGCCCAATCTCCAGACCTGAACCCCATTGAATACCTCTGGAATGTGATCAAGAGGAAGATGGATGGTCACAAGCCATCAAACAAAGCCGAGCTGCTTGAAGTTTTGCGCTAGGAGTGGCATAAAGTCACCCAATATCAATGTGAAAGACTGGTGGAGAGCATGCCAAGACACATGAAAGCTGTACTTAAAAATCAGGGTTATTCCACCAAATATTGATTTCTGAACTCTTTCTAAGTTAAAACATTAGTATTGTGTTGTTTAAAAATGAATATGAACTTATTTTCTTTGCATTATTCGAGGTCTGACAACACTGCATCTTTTTTGTTATTTTGACCAGTTGTCATTTTCTGCAAATAAATGCTCTAAATGATAATATTTTTATTTGGAATTTGGGAGAAATGTTGTCAGTAGTTTATAGAATAAAACAAAAATGTTCATTTTACCCAAACACATACCTATAAATAGTAAAACCAGAGAAACTGATAATTTTGCAGTGGTCTCAATTTTTTCCAGAGCTGTATATATTATGAGATAGCAGGGAGGGGGTTAAAATCCTTCCCAGCTAAAAACCATGCAAGAATGCACATTTGGGTGTTATGGGGTTTAATTGTGTAATTATTTTATTGTTTAGTTATCCCCTGCACCTGGTGGTAATTGTAAATTAGAGCCAAGTGCAGGGTATTTAAGAGAGGCAGTCAGTTTGTTCCAGGCTGTTGCTGAGAGAAGAGCCTGACTGTGTGAGTGAGCAGTTGTATTGAGGTATTGTGTGTTTTTTGAATGTTTGTGGCAGGTAAATGGTTTAGCCGTTCTGTGTGATAGTTAGGTTTATGTTTAGTTAGTGCTCCAAATAGGAGCTAGGTGTTTGTTTTGTGTTTATTTCATTTTCTGTTTATTAAAAGTGAGTGCTGATCTGTACAATCCTGTGTTTTGGGTCATGATTTAGAAGGGAAAAGAACCTGTGAGACAAGCAAAAAGGTCAACAATATATATAGACTGATAGATGCATGTTAGGTTGTACAGCATGCTAACTTTTATAAACTTATCTGAATGAGAGCAAAGTGTGAGTTGTTTCTTGTCTTCAGTTGGGTAGTTTTCCTGCAACTTGTATTAAGAATTTAAAAAATATACTGTATATTCCATAGAAATGTTACAGGGCAAGTAAGTCACAATGCATAAATATACATTTTAAAGGGACGTGTTTGTTATACTACATAAATACAACACATTGCTTTTAATAAAACAGTACATCTAGCTAGAATCCTACGTTGCAGCTATGTAATATGTAACTATACAATAAAGTATAAATTAGCATTTAAGTCTTATCTGACTTTCTCATTTCATGGCAGAAGTGACTCTTCCTTATTGATGTAAATACAGCCATGCAGAACAATTGTAATAGTGTGTCGTTATGGCTTCAATAAATATTAGTTGTTTATTAACATGCTGCAATCTCCTATAAATTAATTTTACTATTAACACATTTCTCAGTTGTGATGGAGATACATGAATGGCTTAACAGGTATCAATTAAATTCTTAAAGGAGAGTATAAGTCAGGGAAAGCGCCTAAGTAAAGTATGACTCTGTGTGGTACAAGGGATTGAGAGAGATGATTGCATGTGTTCTGTGGATTACTTTAGTAATACCACATGACTAATTTCCCTGACACGTTTAATGCGGTGGTAGCCTTTAAAAGGCTGTTGGGATTTAAGCATTTTAACTCCAATGCTGCTTTACACCATAGTGCTCTATTGTCACTTCAATATAAACTACTATCATCAACCAACATCTGCAATCACTTGGAATGATGAAGCGGTTTGCTAATATTGTAATTAATGTCTACAACAGAGCAGTTTCCTAATTAAAACAAACATGTTAATTGTGAAATGTTTCAATGTTCACTAGATAAAATGATGATTCAATTTATTTCCACCTTTTAAAAAACAATATGCTTGTTTACATTGATCTGCGTTCAGTGCAACCCTCCTCGAGGGCTTCAACTACTAAGTAACTGTGTCCCTTCAGTAGTAGGACTGGTAAAATCATTGCAATTAAACCCAGTAGCGTTTGTGTACCTTTATAGGAGGTTTTGAGTTAAGTGCATGGCAGAAATGAAGATTTTAGAACCATTTAGCTTCACAGATGGGGAAGAATGCTGTGCTTCTCACTGGCCACCCCCTCATGTTTTCATAAAGAAAAAAGGGGGTTAAATCATACAGAGAATACATCAATAGAACAGGTTAATGCTTAATGACAGTGATTGTTCTGCTAAATGCTACACGATCAGCGTTTTACAAAAAGAGAAAACAAAAATGCATTGAATTATACTTCTTGCTATTCATATTTTTGGAAGACATATTATGGTTGCATTCGGTTGGTTGTTCATTCAAATGCATAAGTAACAACTCGGATGGCGTGAGTAATTAACGAGGGCTAACGCACATCTGACGGAAAGTGAACGAAAGAAAATGGAACCCCATTTACAGAATTAAGAGTGTGAGTCTTTCGCTTGGCCTGCAGTGCGCTTTAGTTCTTTTAAATCGGTACATTTATTTTTATTTATTTTTTGCTCCAGTGTGCATTGGCCCGAATTTGAAATGTACTGAAGTTGCATTATCTGAGGAAACAATAAACTGAACAACAGCTATGTGACTCCTTAAGCTCATTCTGTCAGTGTATCCCTGTTCTGGTAAGTCAGTTAACATTTTAAATCTATATTGTATCTATTTGTAGCCTGTTTAAAATTAAACAATTACAGCAATTGATAGTATTATCTAATGTGAAGCCTGCATGTGAGGCTCCTCTCAACTGCTGGACAAAGTGTTTAACTTTAGTTAAACATGGAGGTCCGAATTCACCCACTGTAAAAGATACAAGTGAATCATTTGACACTATTACAGTTGCGCTGGCTGCTGTGCAATCCTACGAATGTATTTTATGATTGTGGGTGGTACCAATTGTAAGCGTCATGGGTGTTGATATAACTAAGGCCCTGTGAAAAAACGTGATTTCACAGGCTACATGGAAATCGTGAAATTAGCCCAATACTGTGATTCTTCCATTTATTAAAAGTAATATAATTATTTGTATTTCATACAAAAATCTCGCTGTGCATTGTCATCTCACTATATGCAATCTAAGCGGGAAATTAAAATACTGCACACTGTAAACAAGAAAATGGATGTCTCTTAAAAGGCTGAAAATGTGTCTGCAGAAGATCTGTTCGCAGTATCCAGCAGGAGTTTCACACAGTGATGGAGGTATGCTTTGTGTGTCCTGCAATGTTACTGTAGATCACTACCGAGCATCGGCTGTTGACGGGCATTTAAATTTACTGAAGACAGGCGGAAATCCAGAAGAGTAGGCCTACTGCGATTGCTTTACTTGCAAAGAATCGCATAACTGTGACTTGCATATTTCAAAAGTCCACTTATTAAATTTTGACCTAACAGAGGTGTTTGTTTGCGCAAATATCCCTTTTGAAAAAATGGATAACCAAAAGTTACAGAAATTCTTCAGACTGAGTGTAGCAAATGGTGGATCGATTCCTTCATCAGCCCAGTTGAGACATGAATACTTGACTAAAGTTGCCGAGTATCACAAGCAGGAGATTATGGAATTGGTAAAATAGTCTGGTTGCTTGTCAGTGGTCACTGATGAGTCGACTGATGCCCAAGATCAGTATGGGTAACCCATACTGGTTTGTTTTGCAAGACCTAAATGGTGAACATGCATCTTAGGTACTAGAGCTGAAAGCAGTCCTTGCCGATGCACTTTACCTACAGATGTTAATTACAACACCATACAAGCTATTGTAAAGTGCTTGAGTAACTTTGGTCGATGTATGTATATTTGCTATTTTTTAAAAAAAAATGCACAGGTAATTTTATTTTATATTTCCGTGCACATTCCGCAAAATACGATACTTTACCTGTGACAATGCCATGAATTTTAAAGAATTTCCTTGGTTTTCAGAGGGCCTTAAATATAATCCACATACAGACGCTCATCATCCTATACACAACTGTTAATATATTTTTGGTCATTTATTTTGGCAGACGTAATGACGAGACTCCAGGTGGTAGTCTGCATTGTTACAGGTGTTTTCTACAATACAATTTATGACCTGTTTTATTAATCTAGATAGCATGCAAACTACCAATAGGTGCACTGTGCCAGTTAGATAAGTTTCCACCATGTTATGTCTTATCATTGCTTATGTTAGAAGCCTTTCTAAAGCTAATAAGTATTGAGTGGATTAATTTTGTGGAAATGGGAGTGAAACAGATCCATCCAGCCCATCTTTCTGCAGTATCTTTATAGTCCTATTAAGGTTTCTAACGTCTTCTAGCTGATGTAGCAAGTTGTCTGCATTTACATTCAAATAAACTGAGAGAAACCAAGAGACTGTAATGATTATGCAGGATTTAATTTAAAAAGCTCTCTGGTCACAGAGCATAGTTTTACTGTTGCATTGCAAAAATAACAGTGCTTTGTACGCAGTAAAGCAAGACTTGTGTTTAAATACCGTAAAAGGCTGCAATCCCTAGACTGGGTGAATTGCAACTTGAATTTGTGTGCAAAATTGCATCCATTGTCTACAGGAGATCAATGTTATCATGTTAAAGGATTATTTGAAAGCTCTAGATTGTTTAACACCAATGATCCAGTCAAAGCAGCTACATTGGGATAGATACTATTGGGAAAAGGAAAAAAAACACAAGGAAGGGTACTAATAATGCATCACGTAGTGTGAGCCTTCATGTCAGAAGTAAAGAGGACAGTGTAAAGAAGATCTGTGAAGGTCCATGAGGAAAATAAAAATTGTCTGGCATGACAAGAAAATTGTTAAACTGTAAAAGGATCACAGTTTACCTCTAGAAAGAAAATATAATGGCTGTGGATTTTGGAATGAATCAGTCCCAATTCAAACCCTAGAACCTCTGTGAGCACCATGGCTTTATTGGCTCACAGCAGGGATGCTGGGGCCAACAGGAAGCGCTACATAAGGCTTTGTGCTCCTGTTGGCTGGGGAAGAAAATCAGATGGGGATAGTTCACCTCATTGAGCTTCATTGTTCCCTACTGATCAGGTGCCCCACAAGGTCAGTGAGATGCTTCCCAGGCTTTATCTTTCTTGCCAGGGTTCAGTAGCAAAATCTATATTTGGTTTAATGGGTGGTTGGATTGCAAGATAATTGCTACTTTCAGCCCAAATTAATGGTATTTCTAGTAATGGAACAGTTATCCTATTTTTGTTATTGATTATAAGTCATAATTTACTGGATTTACATGAAACATAAGTTCAGCTTTATTGTCTGTCAATAAATGAACTATGCTAATAAGCCATGCACAATTCTCAGGTGTGTCTCAGTGTGTGAGAAAGTAAACAAAAAAAGAAATTAAAACATACCCAGAAAACTCCAGCTTATGTTGACAACTTAAGTGAAAATGAATGCTTGAGCAATTTAAATAATACCTGTGTATGCAAACTGCACCAAATCCCAGAGTGCATTAGGGTCAATCCCCTCCATTTTGATTTCTTCTTGTTTGGCTTCACACACGTCATTTGTGAACATGGCAGCAAAGTAGTCTGACACAGCACTTAGAACGAGTCTGCAAACGAAACACCCCAAGGGAGCTAATTAATGAGTGTCTTTTTAATTAGTTACCTAAAGTACAGAAGGGTTCCATAAAAACCACAGAGGTATAAATGCCCTTAAATTATGTTTTATAATATTCTTATGTAAACAGGAATAAATGTTATAATCTCAGCTAAGCATTGCAATTTAATATTGGGTTGAAATTGAAAACTGGGTTTTTGTTCTTTTGGTCCAACATGGGGGCAGATTAAATATATAATTATTTCCAGTAAGTGCACCATCTAATGGGTTGTTTAATATAAAAGACAATCTTGTTCTTCAAAGTTAACTGCAGTCGCCATGTTCCTTTATAGTGATTTGATTGTTTAATGAAAATAAAATAGTAAAACCATTATTTTCTTTCTCCGTGTGGTAATTCTACATTTTTTTGGCAGTAGTTCTCAAATTGAAAATAAATATCGAAGGGAATACAATCTAAGTGTTCATTAATTTGTAGGACTGCTTTAACAATTTTAAAGCAAAAAAAACATCAAATAGAGTTCTAATTATTACTGTGCCACTATGTATATATACATAAACCTGGAGAAAAAACTGTAATGGCTAGAGCTACCGTACTCGGCGCCAAGGTAGCGGTCCCTGCTTGCTTGATTACCTACGGTGGCTAGAATTTGATTACTTTTTGTGGCTTGTGCACTTGAGTGTTTGAGGAAATAGTAAAGCAGTCACAGTTCTGATTGGTTGTTTTGGAAACAAGATTTTCAGATTTTTAGCTGCCGTTAAAAGGTAGTTAAGAACTACTGCCCTCTCATATTTAGCTTTTTTTCCTAATTTGACATTAGTCTAACACTGTCAAAGTAAATAAAATCATAAATTAAAAATGTCCTCTCAATTTAGATCTGCTCTGGTTGGCTTTGGCAAGAGTGTCTTTGAGTGCCCCGCTCTTTAGAACCGAATGCAGCCAATCAGTAGCTACTATAGTTGGGATACAGCGTGGTTGAATTAGACTTTAACAATGAAGAGATCAAACAGTTCGTTCAGATTTTAAAGTTGGTGCAAGAAGTAATAAAGTAATCAAAAGTCAACTCTTTTTTTGTGACTATTATAAAATGCATGTTACAGTCTTACGCTTTATTTTTATTATTTAATGTTATATTATTTGATTATTTTGTCAACAACTAAATTATTTAAGTATAAAACAGTTTAATAATTGAACAACATTTTAAAACAAAACAAAAACAAAATCACCTATGAGCCGGTATTTTGCGATTTCCAGCAATCAGAATCACATCACACAGCTGCTGCTGCTTTAAGTAGGTCTCCATCTTTCTGAAAGTTTGCTCAGCATGCTGCACAGATTGGAAAAACTCCTCGGGATTGGCAGAGTCCATATCAGTTTGGGGTGTCAAGGGCCAACTGGCCATAGACAATCTGGAAAACACAAAAGAGTACAGTTGATTCATGTGGTATTAATTCTGTAGTCTTAGTCACTGTTTGTAGCAGGCGTCTGAAGAGCTGCTAACAAAAATCAATACCCTTTTGACAACCACCACAGAAAGAACTACAATACAAAATAATCTTTTGAGCTTTTTACCGCCTGTAATAAATGCCTTAAACTGTGCTAGGAGCTCATTATCTCTGTTTAAACCTTACTGGCTAAGCACTATTTTGGTGACTTTATACAAATCTTTTTTGTTGAATAAACAAAGCTCAGCAATAAAGACACTTCCCAATGCTTTAATTTAATCTGTTCAAAATTAGTGGCTCCTACAGCAATCTTATGAAAGATGTTTCAATTATGTGTGACTCCTAAATATTGGTACAGTATTAAAACAAATTTAATTTGACAACTTCTCTGTTTTAATACAGTAGTCCCTGGCTAAGAGAACACCCCTTGTGAAGCAAGCAAAGTGTTCTTATAGCCAAAGTGTTCTCTCAGATGGAGTTAGCCACCAGACACAATATGAATCAATAAATAAATACATACGTATGTATTGTCATGAAGCACGTGCATCAGCATATGAAATTAACTGAATAAGTAAAAGAAAAGCAATAGGCAAGTGTATGTTAATAAACTATAATAATAAAGTAAAACAACGAAAAACACCAATGTCCAAGTTTTTATAGCAAGAGAAAAAGCGGAACATCTTGTCGTTTATTTACACGCCATTTTTTAGCAATGAGGTGCACTCGTGAAAATCAGAATACAAAATGAGTCAATGATATGATGGCTGTTCTGCAAAGATTTAATAAACCAATCAGTGTGCCTTAAGAGTCTCGCGATGACAAGACGCTTTTGAAAAGACTGAATAAACCATTTTAATTTAAGTTTAATGATGATTAGAAATAAGATTACAAAACAGTACCTGTATCCACTGTGAATAAATCACTATCGGTGCCAAGGTAGTGTTCTTTTTAGCCAAGTTCATTTTCCCTTAAGCAAAGTTCTCTTAGGAGGTGTTCTCCTATATGCGGAGTCTACTATACTAAGCAATTGGCCGACATTATACATGTGTGTTTTAATACCGGTATAAATGTGTTGTTTATTTGCTCTTAATGCTGGTGTTGCTGCAATTTCAGCTGCTTTTATTTCAGTTAGTCTTTAGCGTCTCAGAATGCGCATCCACCTTAGTTTTAGATTTAGTCTACCCCCTCATGTTAGATTATTTACACTTAAGTTACAATCCCCAGGAAATCATCTGCATGCAGCCCTCCAAATTGAATTACAAAAGCCTTGTCCACTTACATAATCAGAACCTCTCTTGTCCAGTACATTTTTCTAGTTTCTTGTGAACATCCTCATAAATGTATTTCAATTCACAACAAGAAAAAAGCTTACTTTTTTGCTTTAAAGGCTACAGGGAGAGTGACCCACCAAAATAAGGTGATCCATTGCTCTTGCTGCACTGAAAAAAGAAAGGTAAACAACTGAAGATAGAATGAGAATGGAAGGCATATAAGTAGATAGAGCCAACAGGGAGCCAGGAAGAGAAAACAGCAGATCAATGGGGAAATGGGATTTAAACTGATTCAGTTATGCCAGTATGTTACTTGTTTCAGTGGACCACAGGGCATACATGGCATTTTCTAGATGTATGGGAATTCCATAACATTCCTTTATTTAATGAACATGTGACAGTGGTGCATTAGAATGGGATCAATGGGTAAGTGAGAAATCAAAGTATGTCAATAAAGGAGATGAAAAAATTCAGGCAACCTGGAATACTACAATAGATATGGATAAGAGAGACAAGGCCTTGTATAGGTTCAAGGGTCAATCCTGAACAGAAAAAAATAAATTCAAAAAATATTTAGTTTCTGCTGTTAATACAGAAGTTTTTTTGGGGGTTTTTTTTTTTGGTTTTTTTCAGGCATTGGTGAAATTTCCATGGTTTCCAATTGCTGTGAACATCTTTTCATTATAATGTGCCTTCGAACTGCCTCGAGGGTTGCCTAGGAGGAGAAATAGATTTACTAAAAAAAAAAAAGCAGTTTTCTTGCCCCCAGCCTGCAAGTCCACTGGTGTTTTCTGTAATATCCTAATGCCTGGTTCTTTTCTAGTTATCCTTTTTTAAAATATATATTCTTGAGACAGTAGTATATACCTTTATGAATAAAACATCAAAGTTATAGCCTCACAGGCACTACTGTCGGCCAGCTCTTAAAAGGAATATCTATTAATGCTGTGAACTGCCCTATATATCTATGAAAACTGTGTTAAAAAAAATACAGATCATGTGCATTGAAAAAGAAAATTGTAAAATGGACTTGGTTAAACATTTCAATTTTTTTGGTTTTAATCTAAATAGTTTAACATATTTGTAAGATAGAGATATATACTGCATTGTAAAACAACTGAGATTATTTGATGCTTTTATGTCGAGGTGAAACTTGTTTGACCTCCACTTCAAAGCTTAGGGATTATCGGTTTGAACCATCAACATGGAAGACCACACTTAGTTTGTTTATAAGAACACTGGTTTAAATGGTTGGTTACAAAAACATTGTTTGTATCCTAATTGCAGTATTGTTTTGCTATTGCAATTCCCCAGCATACAACTGAGAACTATCTACACAAGACAAAAATGCTATGCATTTAATGTCAAGGTAAAAAGGGAAATACAAAACTTGACAATGATTACATTCAGTGGGTTAACTGTTATGGCTGCCATTACTCTGGATGTCATCAAGCTTAGTTTCCAGCTTTGCAGAAGTAACATGATTTGTTAAAGGGGGTAGCGGGGCAGGGGTGGGTACCCTTGTCTATTGATGTTACTCATTTTATATTTAGGTGGGTTAAAAAAAATCCAGAACAGCATACAATATATCTGCTTTAAGCTATGTTTTGATTTTCCAGAACTCAAATTGGCATGATTTATTATAAAGATAAAATGTATTTTTAGCTTCTGTCCCACACTAGCAAAGTAAGAAAATACTTGTGTGAGAACTGAATATGTACTTGTCTTGTGCCACGCACCATACTACCTATTGGCTGCAGACTATAAATACACGCCTCCTGTAGTTCTGCATAATTAAATTGACTTTGTATCAGGTTCCTTCATCAGGAGAAAATGAGACAGGTGAACAAGTGCTGTGGAATATTTTATATGCATTAATTACATATTTTATTTCAAATTGAATTAATCAAAATTACATCCAGACAAATGCATCGTATTCATTTATTTAATTTAACTATAGATCATTGAGTAATTGATATATTAGAATGTTGTGTAGCTCATCTGAAAGTATGTTGAGTTTCTATTAGCTGTTTAAATATTTATTTTTTCCCTTCTTTGCTGTATTCTGGATATTATAACATATCTTGAATTGGAGATCCATACAGCAAATCAGTGCACATGATCTTATCTAACAAAATGTCAACCATCAAACTACCTGCCAATCATCATATGATAGCTTGGCTGTCAGGTCAAATGTCAGAGTCAGTTGTTAATTATATCTAATTACACAGTCAAATTCAACTTCATTGTGGTAAAGCAGAAGATTACTTTGCATTCACCCTGGAAACCCCTGATGGGCTTCAAAAGGCCACATGGACAATGCAAGCTTCAAAGCTAAAGCTAAGCGTGTTTTTATTTACACTAAAGTTGTGACATTTACAAATCTGCATTAGTTTGGATTTTATAAGCCTTCTTATAATCCATTGAATACCGTGCTGTGGCTTCAAAGTTCAGTACCAATTTAATGTCAGTCTGTCGAAAGAAATTCTGCATGAGCCATTGCTACATGTTTCTCTACCATGACAATAACAAAATGACCACTTTCATTTGTAAAATTATATTTGAAATGTTTGTTTAATATAACAAATCATGTGCTACATGAGACTGGGCTTATTTTAAAACAAAAGCTGTTCCAAATACCACTGACATGTAGATAATATAGTGCTCCCCATGCATTTTACTAACTATCAAAGATTTGTGTATATTTGTATGTTAATTTGTATAGTCTAGGAGATTGATTTACTCCTTATGGTGTGAATTATTTTTATTTCTATGGTGCTATTCAATCAAACCTCCACTTGTAAGAAGAGTTAAGTTCTGTACATTGAACCTGACTCATATTTACTACACAGTTGGTCCAGTTTAAATGTTTACAGCAGGAAGATTTAGATGAGGTACAATTTAAAGCATTACATACAGCCCAGTACATGTTCATAATAAGAAGAAAAAGAGGAGTTTTGAAATGACTGCTCCAGAAGAGCCTTATCTAATTGGACTGTCAGCACAGCAAGGTTAGACCAAAAGAAAAGCAGTTTGGTTTAAGGCCCTCTTTAAAAATAAGTACAAAAAAAAATTATACTTGATAATTTGGTATTTTTTTGCCTGTACCATTGACACTTAAAAGGATAGGAATTAGGCCTGTTGTAAGAATATCATCTATACGGTTCTACACAAAACAGCCTAAACAGATTGTGACCGTCTTAGTTCTGGGTTAGGTGTTGTGCAGGGTATTTTAATCAGGAAAGTTTTTATTTATTTATTTTAGTATTTTTTTTTCTTGAACATTTTGTTGTTGTAAGGCTAAACTCTTCTATTTCTCTGCCACATTTTATTAGTGACTTGGTAGAGTAGTAGTTCTTCAACGCAGGACTCCACACAGAACCGCAAAAAAAGTAGCAAGGTGGTAGTGCAGAAAATGATCTAGTTTACCAACAACATATGTTAAATATGCCAGAGTGGATTTAGGACTTGTAAGCAAAATGTTTGTGTTCTATATTATATATAGGGCTTATGTTTTTTGGTTTTTATTTTCATTTTTCGGTGTTTATGTAAAGTTATTTTCAAGTTTTAATGAAAGCTTTTTTTTTTTTTTTTTGGGGGGGGGGGGGGGGGGGGGGGGGCTTTTTATTTACTGTATGATTTTTTTATTCCGGTTACTTTCCAAAATGCTTGGGTGTTTTTTTATGTCAAAATGTAGTACTAACTCGACAGTGCTTGCACACTTCAATTGTACCTTCTTTCCTGTGTTATCTTCCTTCTGGAGTTTTTGTGTGCATGCATTTTTTTAAAAATTTTATTTCACCACAATTTGCAATTCTGTTTTAAATCCTCTGCAACTGTAATACATCTTTACAAACAAGCCTCCATTCCTGATTGTAATCTTGTTTTAAATCTTGTAAGTGGAGTCTCCAATAGAAATGTAGGAATGTGCTGCCACTCAGTAGTTGGGGCGGGTTTAAAATATTCAGAACAAATCAATGATAGAAATATACCAGTACGTCATGAAGGAGGGACATTGCCCAACTACACTGCACTGGGAAAGGTGTTTGTTATTGTTTTTTGTGTAGTAGTTTTTTTTTCTTTTTTTCCCAGTTTTCCAGTGTTTAGTGGCTATACGCTGATTTCATATTTTAGGATCGGGGTGTTTTATCAGTTGTTATTGGTTAGAATTGAAAATCAGAAGCCATGACTACATTTCTTGTTTATGTTGCTGATTTTGTTACTTCATGATTATTGTATTACAACCTGCATCCTGGGGTCAGTACCTAATGTCTCAAAAAATACCTGTCATGTTGGATTCCTAACTGCATTAATGCCACTTATAATGCAAATAATGTTTTTGAAAATAAAATAGATTTATTAAATAGGTTCTTCTCTAAAATGGTTAAATATGCTATCTATAGATAATAATGCACTGCAAGTATGTAGGTGTATACAGGTGTATTTCTTAGCTTTTAAAGTTTTTAATGTTAAATCAAACAAGCTGGGTAAATCACTGCAGATTTTGAATGAGATTATTTATTTGGGATAAAAGTGCCTTAAAGGTTGTTGAAGTCTAAGGGCCCTTTCACTCTGGGTCACTTCTAAATGTACCCAGTACAGTACACTTGTACAAGTACAAGTGTAGCTCTTTCCAGGGGAAATGTACTCAGATCATTTCTCTTTCACACTTGTAAAATGTAGCACACTTCCATCTTTTCAAGTGCACTGAGACCATTTCCCTTTCACACTGCACATCAGCAAGAGTACTGAGAACATAAAAAACACATCACCTCCTTGAAGTGCATGCTGAGAAGTTAAAATGTCTATAGCCATGAGGAATATCCTGTTTTAATGCTACGGTATTTGACACATTTCATGAACAAAATAAATGCACTGGTGACTTACCCTCAGGTGGCGACATGACAAGAATTATAGAATATGTCTACAGCAGCAGAAGAGGCAATGGAACACTTTTATTCATGCACACGAAAGGATGCTGACATCTTCAAACCCTTCAAGTTTCAAGGTATTCATTCATTCATCAATCAATCAATCAATTAATTAATTAATTTCTTTATTTTTAAAAGAGTGCTCCATCAACTCCAAGCCTGGAATATTTCCCACTCATGGGTTTCCCACTTACGTAGCAACAGCTTCAGGAAGTTTGACCCTGTTTAGTGCACTTCCTCGTTTGCAACTGAACCGAGCCCATTTTTTTTTTTTTCACACTGAAGCAAAAATAAGCTAACCGTACGAAGGCATCCGTACCGAGACCACCTCCCTCAGATTGACAGGGTGACCTCATTATTATTTATTTAAAATACTCTTGCAGTTTTAATAGTTTTTTTTTTTTAGAATCATTTTTCCTTGAAATTACAAGGTACAGGCTTTCTTTAAATACTTGTTTGTAGACAAGGTAAATATGTGGTGATCTAGAGTTATATTTATTGTTCTCCATAATATGAGAATACATTCAGTAGCATAGATACATTTTTGTTTTCTCATGTAACAAACACTTAAGAACAGGAATCAACCAGTGTCTTGAAATGTAATTGCCCAAACACAAAGCCCTAATTTATAAATTCAAAATTGTTGTAATGTCTGACATTTGTATTTCTTGAAGAAAGCGTTAACGGTGGAATAGTTCAATAATGTACCCGAAAATATAAACAAAAACTAGAAAAGCCTACACAGACCTGTAGGGTGTTAGTTTTGTAATGAGTAGAATGTAGTACATTCTTAAAAAAACAACAGGTGGTAGGTACAGCAATTAAATAGCTACTTTATAAACCCCTTGCTGGGGGTCAAATTCCAACAAAGGCAATGCAAGCTGTAATCTTATATTTCATAGTTATGCTAATTTGTTCTCATTTGATGTGCCAGGTTAACATTCTTTGTATAAGAAAAAGAGAGATACGATTCAAACCACATGCACTGAGGTAGACTATAGCCTACAAAGATGATACATTGCGGCTTTGCCGAATGGGAAATATGCTATCTGTGCAAAGCAGTACATTTCAAAACAGACTTAAATAGTGAGAAAGCCATATGTGCTAAATATACACATCACTCCATGCAACTGGATCATTATAATAGTCTACCTATATATTTAAGACTATAGGTTTGGATTTCAGGTATTGTTATTAACTGACCGCCCAGACCCTGTGTCGGGAAGCTGTTGTCTGTCATGTTGCATTCATTTTAATATAAGGCCGTTATATTCAAAAGTCAGAATTCAAGTCATGACAGTTAGTGGATATTAAAAACACTTTTTTTATTCATGGCTAATGTATACACATACAGCAGGCCATTCCCCCAGGAAATAAGAAGTGTCGCAGTTGCAGACATTTTCAACTTATGAACACTGCCAATGCTTGCAGTATAATCATGTAACTCTGATATCACTGATGTGAAATGTACATTGAAGCTCTATTACTCACATGTCTCAGCAGAACATGTTGTGGCATCATCTTGAATTATTCGTTGCTACTTGCTACTTTAAGATACTCTATATATATATATATATAGATAGATAGATAGATAGATAGATAGATAGATAGATAGATAGATTGATTGATTCAGACCTTGGTTCTATATGATACATTCCAAATTAACCAGCACATATGTATTGAAAATGTTAGCATTTCTAGCAGTGGCTTAACAAAAGTGTGGGGGGGGGGGGCATTGCTCTATCTGAAATAATGAAAAAAGTGAGGGGGGACATGTCCCCTGTGTAAATTACGACTATGATTTCTAGATTTGCCAATAACAAGTTTTCCTAATGGCAGTGATGTCCTAGGGGGAATAAAAATAAGAAATAAAATGCAACTCTTGACATTGCACATTGAAAGTTATGATTAATGTTGAACAAATTGGTAAAGACTAGTAATACAAATGTGTTGTCAGTTCAATATGAGGTTCTCATAGAACCTGACACTTCAAATAACTATGTACTAGGTCAAAAACAAGGTGGAACATAACTGACAGATTAATTGGACTGACTGAAAAAAATGATAAAAACGGGTGAGTTGCAGTGGACTATAGTAAAGTAATCCAATATTAATTTGTTCAGTATTTACCCATCATTGAAAGCAGATTGTAGGATTCAAAGATGCACATATGAAATTGGTAGGCTGTTCACAGCTTGTACATGACATGAATAATGGTTTATTCCTAAGCCTTTGTGGTTTAATATGTATGCAAATCGAAGTGTACTGCTACATACAGTAGCTTTAGAAAATGATACATTAACAACAGTCAAGTATTATCTAAATGAAACTCTTTCAAGGGTTCCACTGAGAAATAGTCACAAGCACAGTGACATAAGTGTAAGGGTGAAAAAATAGTACTAGCCCAGAAAAGTGACCTAAGATACAGTACTTGATGTATTTTTATTTTAACTCATTCACACATTTTTAAGTTCTATAATATGACTATTGCACTTTTGGGATGACTTGTTCTTTACATCTGCTGACTTAGTCAAACAAGCTGGGGATATCGTCAATTGAGCCCCTTGGCTTTGATATTTGAAAACAGGCTGCATAAAATGTTTGTTTTTGTTCTTTATTATAGTCTCCTTTCAAGATATTTTATATTGTTTGCAGGGTATTACATTAATCACAGATACACACCATCCATTCTTAAAGTGAATATGTATAGATCTGCTTGTTGTATGCAGTTTGAACATTAAAATGATAACACATAATCCTGCTCTTACAAAGTAAACATATGTTCAGCCTAAGTACCTTGGAGAATAACAAGTAACAGCAAAATTACTCGTACCAGAAACACAGGCGTAATCGTTACAGATTCTCAATTGTGCTCGTTGCTCGGCATTTATTTTTTTGCTTTAAAATAAAGGCACACGCACAGGAGCCAAGCCTCGTGACCCTGCTGCTATGCTGTCTCTGCTTGCGACCTGAGCAATATAATGTCTTTTGAAATGTTTTGAAAAAAATTCTGAGCGAATATCCAAACATAAAAATCCTGTGTTCATCCCAGCACTAATACCCAATGAAACACATTCCTCTTTTAAATGTGATACAGCATGTATTTATTTCTATTTACTTTTAATAGAAATAATAATCATTTGTATTACTTTAATTATTTTTAAGCAATTAGCCGATCACAACAAATAAACACATTCATGACAGATTAACATAAGCCATATTACTTTCTTATTGAGTGTACCAGATCTTATTTCCTTTCTTCAAAGTAAATAATAATCCATAAAGAAAGTCAAGTGGTTTGAGACAGTATACAAATAAACACTTATCAATATCTCAGACACTTCAATAAATCCATTGAAATTGGATTTCAGGGAAATAACTATCTGGGTTATTTTATAAGGGGAAACAAATGAAGCTGGGGACATCTCAGTCACAGAGCTTATTACTTCAGTAAATTGTAATCTTGTCATGTGATGAATCCTTTAATTCTAATCATTTCCAGGCAGTTTAATCCTATAACCAAACAATATTTTCCCTAAAGATAAATAAACTTTTAAGTTAATACTGGGATATGTTTAATGATTATTTAATTTAAAAACATTGGGTTCTCTTTAATTGATCTTAATTCTGGTGAGTCTAAATACCATCATCTTTTAAATCACTAAATTAGATCCTCTCTGGCATTCTACACTTTCTTGAAGGCAGAAATGCACTAAACTATGTTCATGAACTGTGATGTTTAATTTCTATAACACTGGTTCTGAAATTTTAATCATCACTGTGGTAGTACCCTTATAAAAAAAGGTTTTACAGTAACAGCATGGCAAAGTGTAATACAGCATAGTGAAAGCATAGTACAGCATAGGCAAGCATTATAAGACCCATGGTAAAACATATTTTTTAAAAAGCAATAAAAAAATACTAAACTTTTTCACTGCCCTCCTTATTTAGTTCAGCTTTTAAATGTCTATACATTTCTTGGACTACTCTCTTGTATTTCTGATTTCAGCATGTTTTTGTTTTTTTTGTTTTGTTTTTCTTGTTTTTTTTTTAAATTCATTACAGTAAGGCACGAGAATCCCTTGAGTCAAGTAATGATTTCATCAAACCGTTGTGCTAACATTTTCTATTTTTTTTTTTAAATCAACTTTTTTTTATTGATTTCCAAACAACAAATCTAGTTATGAAGCAGTTACCATAACAAAGAAGATTAAGCAATATTTTAAATATGAGCGTGAAAAACAGTATTGGTCAAAATAAGAAAAAAGGTTGACATAGTTTTTGTTTTGTTTTTTTTTGGGGGGGGGGTCCTATTTCCCAAATTTTCCAAAATGTAATCCCTTTCTGAATATGGTGAAGTACTGTAGATTTGTGAAATGTTTTCTGGATGTGCTTTGAAAGTAACGATGAGTAATTTATGATTTTTATAGCAATGCTTGGTTGTATAAAAGTATGTGGATTCAAATAATTTTGGCCTAAATTGATCATAGTAATCATTTAATTAAGCAATGTAAATTAGAAAACTTGAACTGACATTTGAGATGGAAATAACACTGAAATGTTACATTTCATATAAGTTAATTAAAAGTAATGCTGTCATATAAACAGTGGACAATATCAGAAGATAAAACCCCTTCTTGATTAAAAAAGGACATTTATCAAGATGTCCTTTAGCAGAATGCAAAATCCACATTTGAAATAAAAGGTTACATATACATATTCATGAACAATATATTCTTATGCAATGTCTTGCATGCTTAAAGGGTACATCAACACTACATGAAACAAAAACATAAACAATCCCTTCCAAATGTATTTGGTTATTGTACAATAATACGTATGCGCCCAAACATCTGCATGATGCCACACTGCTTTGCCCAAAATTACTGTTCTTGAGCATCAGTCTGAGCCAAAAAACATGACTTCTGTATGTACCCTGACATGTACTCTGAACGTACCGGCGCATGCCCAATGAAGCACTGTATTAGCTACATTACCTCTGTGTGGAAACACACAAATCTGTGTGACAAACATGGAACTTGTCCAATAATAATTGTACTTTTATATCTGCTACATCCACGTTGCCTCCTTCTCACAAGTGGTCTTCCGCACATTCACTCGCCCAGAGTCCCAGGACAGGCTGCAGCAGCACCTCCTCTCCAATCATGGTGGTCGCTTCCTCTCAGCACAGCAGCGCAGCAACCAGGAGATGCACCCAAACTCATCCTTCAGCTTTATAACATTTTCAAGGACATGAAGTCCCTCATTCACCCCATCTTTGTCTTAATTGCCTCAATTAACCCTTTGCGGTCCTATGTTAGACCAGGTCCGACATTACAATTTTTCCTTCCCGGTCCGATGTCAAGCACAGTTCTCTAGTCATTTTTTCTCCGGAAAAAGCCAAGAAAACCTTTCAATGGTCGATTGAGACCAAGAGAAACCGAAAAAAAAAAAAAGGGGCGGATCTGAGCAATACACATAGTCCCTGCGCCACAGACAACACGGACATAAACAAACAAGATAGCTGCTTCCACATCTAGCGCTCAAAGAATATCACAGACATTTGCCAAGCTTTTTGAGATGTTATAGTAATAAAATAATGAGTTGGATCGCATTATTGAGGAGTTTGGTAATAAAATGAGTGATCAGGATCAACATTTCAGAGTACAAACTAGTTACATCTGCTTCAGGCTCCCAATCAGCAGCCACAACCCTTTTGGACTGTCTTTGAGGATAATCCGAACTAAAAAAATAAATATTGCATTTTTTCAGTAGGGTGAAAGAATGAAAAAATGCAATATTTATTTTTTTAGGTCGGATTATCTTCAAAGACCTAATTCCAAAAGGAAATACATGGTTTTGGAATTTGCATTTGCTAGTTTATCTGATACATGTCAATTCTGCAAACATTCCGAATCAGCTGGTGCTATATCTAAGACTTTGGGGACGTATATTGAAATTATATATATATTACACACACACACATACACACGCATACACATACACATTCCATTTCCCCCGTAATGCAATTTGACTTGCAAACAGTGGATGACTATTAAAGATATAGAGTAAGAAGCATGGCAGACAGCAAAAAAACAATAATCTTTCTCTGGTAAAATGAAACTCGGATGGCTAAAAAGTTTACTAGAGAGCTCCTCTAGGAAACAAATGTGCTGTGCTGAAGAGTGAGACGCAGTGCTGTGTGAATGTGCTGCTGTGAGAGTGAGACGCAGTGCTGTGTGAATGTGCTGCTGTGAGAGTGAGACGCAGTGCTGTGTGAGTGTGCTGCTGTGAGAGTGAGACACGCTGCTGTGTGAATGTGCTGCTGTGAGAGTGAGACGCAGTGCTGTGTGAATGTGCTGCTGTGAGAGTGAGACGCAGTGCTGTGTGAGTGTGCTGCTGTGAGAGTGAGACGCAGTGCTGTGTGAGTGTGCTGCTGTGAGAGTGAGACGCAGTGCTGTGTGAGTGTGCTGCTGTGAGAGTGAGACGCAGTGTGAGTGTGCTGCTGTGAATGTGCTGCTGTGAGAGTGAGATGCTGTGAGAGTGCTGCTGTGTGAATGTGCTGCTGTGAGAGTGAGACGCAGCTGTGTGTGATGTGCTGCTGTGAGAGTGAGACGCAGTGCTGTGTGAATGTGCTGCTGTGAGAGTGAGACGCAGTGCTGTGTGAGTGTGCTGCTGTGAGAGTGAGACGCAGTGCTGTGTGAGTGTGCTGCTGTGAGAGTGAGACGCAGTGCTGTGTGAGTGTGCTGCTGTGAGAGTGAGACACAGTGCTGTGTGAGTGAGACGCAGTGCTGTGTGAATGTGCTGCTGTGAGAGTGAGACGCAGTGCTGTGTGAGTGTGCTGCTGTGAGAGTGCTCAGGAATAATCCTCCCAATAAACCATGGATTTGAGTACCTGCAACTTGTGTGTGTCTCTTTCCTTCATTTTCCACTGTACGCTACAATATTAACTTGGCTTGTGGGCATTGGAAATCATTTCTGGAACAAAAATGCCAATATTCATTATAAGACGAAACACAAATAACGCAGTCTCCCAATTATGGACCCCGACAACCACATCATAACAGGCTAGCAGTGTGTGTGTGTGTGTGTGTGTGTGTGTGTGTGTGTGTGTATATATATATATATATATATATATATATATATATATATATATATATATATATATAGTAGTTAAAAATAATTAAATAAACAAAATTAATTCAAAAGTTGTGCATGCTGATGCACTGGGGAGACCATATCAAGGCTGATCCTCAGAGCCAGCATTGCATGATAATATAAATATAAGTTTATATAAAATAATGTTAATTAGAATTAATATAGATTTAAAGATATAAGTAAAAGTGATGTCACATATAGAACACCATTACATCATGTAAGAATAAATCATGGATTTGAATATAAACAATAACAAGTAGTTGTCATGCCGTCAAAAACCTATAAATACCTCCAATGTTTTGATTCAAACACAGGCTCCCTTGAGAAAGATATGTACAACATATCGAAACGTTGGGCAGCTGGCTCTTTGAGCTAATATATATATATATATATATATATATATATATATATATATATATATATATATATATATATTTTAGTGAGATTCTAAAGGTTATATTACCATAACGGTTTCTGTAATGAACATGTTTGACTTTTAGAAGTTCGATTTTGCTTTTTAAATATTCAGTCTTTGTCTACAAGACTTAACCTGATTCATGTTTTATGTATTATTAACTGTCTAGAGTTCTATGAACCATCACAGGTTTATTTATCTTTAGGTAACTCAACAGACCTTGAGTGTGCTTTTTGTGTAACAGTAGGACATTACAGTTCTTTCAGTTACTGTAGATCAAATTAATCAGGATTTAAAAAAGATTGTGATTCTTCTCTAAAATGACAATATGCAATATTTCACTGCTACCAACAACTATACTACACGATGGTTATGAAAGGAACATGTCTTACCACACACTGGAAATGTATGATGTTAGTATTTGAAATAGTCTGAATGTGAACTATCGATTTTTCAGAATGACTAGGCAACGGTTATAAAATAATACAAGTATGCCAGTAATATACATCCCCTGCCATGACTGTAAATGCAAATTGAGACCTGTTAGCTTGATGAACAATGTGATGACCATGACAAAGTTTCATGACATTTGGAGAAGCAGTTCTCACGATATTTGAAAACATATGATGTGTGAAATACGTATGTACGTACGACAGCTTCCACTATATCCTTTCATAGCAGAAACCATCCCCAGCAAAGGATAACAACATAAGCAACAAATTAATATGTTTTCCATTTAATACTGTTAAACATTAAAAGACCATGTTGTTTTGGTCACCCTTAAAAGAACACCTGGACTTTGAAACGGTGGCGTTGATCTTATAAAAAAGCACATTAGAAGGCAGAAACATTGGATGACATCAGAGGTCATTTTAAATTAATGCAGCCTAGGGGCAACCAGATGCTTGCAAAGCTAAAAAGGAAAATAATGTATTGCATGATATAGTGCTTTAATGGGGAGAACCGAGCAAAATGCTCAAAATGTAAGAGCAGCATAATGAACTGGATTTCCTTTTAATGAAAAGCACTATTGTTTCACAGTTGGGCTTATTAAAATGTGTAAATGTCAATATCACAGACAGTACACTTCAGACACACAGTACAGCGAAACAAACGTCAGGAAGTTTAAAGAGATAGGAGACTCTGGGATTCAGATCGCACAAAGAAAACTGCTTTGCGCCAAGAAAAGGAACAACAAAGTATGCCTGGGGTTTCCAGCTGTGAAGCTGGACACATTGTTTTGTTGTTCTGCCATCGGAATCACCTCCAATGGACTCAAAACAAGGCTGGTATGAGATGCTTTAGTTGCAGGTTTAAGGCCCCTACACACAAGATGCGATGCGACAAGCAAAAATGTGCAGTGATGCGACAAAATGAACAGAATCTATAATTTTGAGAAGTATCTTTCACACCACAGGCGACACAGGGGCGACAATCATTTTCTTGATGGTATAGTTTATTTTGTGTATTGTATATGATAAAAACTTTTCTTTTTTACTTAACTAATCAAGTGCTAACAGCTTTGCTTTAACATTAGTGCCTAGCACTGGTATCAAAATTGAGCCCTTTGACTTTACTGCTAATTGATACTCAAAACCACATACTGTGCTGACAAGTGTTTTTTTTTTGTGTGTTTTTTTTTAAACTCTTTGCCAGTACACCTCTGATATACTGTATATTCCCATGTAATACAGTTAAATACTATACTTGGTTATTGAGAATAATTCAAGTTTATCATCCACAGGCAATCCATATTACAGTCTCTTCCCAATGAGGAACAAAAGTCAAGGCAATCTAACCTATTTGCAATAAACCTGTCTGGATTTTGTTGAACAAATGCTGTATTGGATTTATTCCTCAAGCAAAACTTTAGGTAATGCCTATGCATCCCAACCCTTTATTTTAATGGCAATACAATTTAATCAAATGTTGTGATAGGTGATCTGTAATACGGTATTCCTTGCACATTGTTTAAATAAATGAAACAATTTAAAACTATTAAATTAAGAATGTCATTGGAAAGGAAACTGGTTTTATATATCACAGTGAAAACATAAGAACATAAGCACATAAGAAATTTCACAAACTAGAGGAGGCCATTCAGCCCATCTTGCTTGTTTGGTTGTTAGTAGCTTATTTATCCCAGAATCTCATCAAGCAGCTTCTTCATTAAGCAGCTTGTAAACTATGTACTACACAAGTGCGCTTCAACTAGTTTAAAGGGTTCAGATTGGAAAAAAAAGGAATAGATAGGCCAGAAGTATTATAATCTGCACATTTTTAAGCAGTATAAGAAATATTTTATAATATAATGTTAGTATATTGAACAAGACATACCCATTTTACCATATGAATAGTACTAGAACAGAATAGAACAGTGTGAACATTTACAAACATTTTAAAATGTATCTGACATAGAAACTGACTTATACAAATTATATATATATATATATATATATATATAATATCAGAGCTCGCTCTGTGCACACGCTGAGCCCTCTGGGAGACCTATACATAAAGGTTTTCTTAGAGTTTCAACAAAGTGCCTTTTCAAAGTGTAACATAAGGAATTGATTGCATTCATTGCACACGTGTTTGCACATCAGCTTGTGTTACAATCACGTCCGTTGGTGTAAAATAAATAAGTATTTATTAGTGGCCCACTCCTTGTTGAATCTACAATTTTCACCATCAAGTTACTAGCTAGAGTAGGGAGAACCAAGTTTATATTACTTTCAAAAAAAGACACAAGTAAAAAAAAACTAAAATCACCAACAGAGTATGCAAAGCAGAACTGGCTTGCGTGGGTGGCTGAGTGACTGGAAAAGGGTGGTGTAATGTGTGCACAGCTTTACAGAAATAAGACACCCATCCTAATCACAACTTGATTTACAATGTTACTGTTTTTTTTTTATTCTTTTCCCTATTTATTTTTGTACATTTTTATAATTTTTGCTGAGTATCGATGGGCCACTTGGTTGTGCCTTGCAGGCTGGACATTGCAAAGGGAATGTTTTGCATTTTAGGCTAAGTAAAATGTCAGAGGGATTGTAACTTCTTAAGTAAGCAAAACTGTGTATACATTCTGTTGCATATTTCATGAAGCTTCTATGAAGCCTTTTGTGTTTTGACAGCAGTAAAGAACAAAAAGGCAAGTACATGTTTCAAAATTCTGTCAACGTTAGTTTTCTAATTTTGCTTCAGAAGCAATAAAGTCAGAATTAATTGATACTGCTGGGCTTTAGAAAAGGTTCATTTTGAGGACAAGCTAACACATGTATTTGCTTTGAGGACATGTATAAATGATTCCCATTCCTGTAATATCTTATGCAGAGTCATTCAACATGATTGCAGCTTCCATATATATATATATATATATATATATATATATATATATATATATATATATATATATTGTAAATACCAACAAGAATCCCTTGTAATCTTTGAAACAAAAGTTCTGAAGAAACTTGACTTTCAAGACCATTGTGAACTGAATGAAAAGTTCTGGTAACAAACTTTAACATCTCCATGTTGTGATTTGTGATCATTCCCAGAAGCACAATTTCAAGTCTTATTTGTGCAGTAGTATCTTTTGTTAATTTCATTTAAAGACACCAGATGTTATAATTGATGTTGCTTGTATATAAGCAAATGCCCAGTGGTATATGTGATAAAAAAAAGTCACAGTCATGCAAATTCTACAATACATTAGCTAGCTACTATGTAAATATGGATTCAAACCACTTTTTAATCATATCTGAGTGAAACCCTAACAAATTCCTAACAGTACGTTTGAATGGGCAGCCAGTTACCATACTAGTGGATGTTAATGTACTGGTAGGTGCATACTACAACAAAACGAAATCCATTTAATCTACAGCTGTGGCCAAAAGTTTTACATCACCTAGAATTTTTGAAATTTCAAATGTCACTTTTTTGTTTTTTTTAACTTTAGTCTGTTTTTCATTAAGTACATGGAAAACTACAAAGTGGTATGTAATTAAATATGTTAACCTAACGTTATTCAGTAGGTTTCAATCGACTTTGTGAAGCAAAATTTGTTAATTCTATACTGTGAGGCAAAACCATTGACCATTGCTGTACAGGTATTTAGCTTTTAAAAATAGAAGTCTTTACCTTTGTCCACAACCCTCTCCAGTCCCTTCACTGCAGTCTGAGTCAGCTTCTTCCTCTTTGGCTTCTTGAACAAAGGGCTTGACCTCCTGTGTAAATTCCATTCTGGACATCTCCCCAACTGCTTCCACATAAAACGTAGTCTGCTGCTGTTCATTATCACCATTCCCATGTCTACCATTTCTGGGAGAGAAAAACAGCGAACCATTTACATCACCAGACTTTTTCCGAAAAACACTTCTCTCATGACCATGGCTCTTTTGCCGAGTCTGGCTTGGCCCCCAGTGCTCAAAACTGTCCTGAGGAAGGCAGCTACTGGCTGAGGTTTGCGATGGATGGCTGAAAAGTTTCCATCGCAAGCGCAGGATGTGTTTTACATCAAATTCTTTTCTTCCCGAAGCTGACATTTTCAAAATGAATGTTTGTTTATGATATACAGAAGGTTCAATTCTTCTTTCAAGGCATAGCTTGATTTTCAGTCAGTTAGACACATGTGGCTACAGACCAATGTTAATAATCAAAAGAACTGATCGATAAGCTTCCTTAAATGCTCTCCATCTATATATAATTTAGAAAACCAAGTCCACACTGCTTGAACTGATAAAAAAATCAATAGCTTATAAGCATTTACTGAATACAGTTCGAGAGAAATCAATATGGATAAAAATTCTTTAAAAGCTTTGCTTAAGGCAGATTTTTTTTAAAAAAAAGAAGTTTATAATGATGTATACTGATGAGTTGGTTCACCAAGGCAGATTGCTTTAAAAAAAAAAAAAAAACAGAGGAAAATAATAAAAATGCATAGAAGATAACACCTTTGCCAGGCTTTACCTTTTCCAGTCTACAATACACAGATGCACATGCTGAAGATGAAATAACCAGGCAGACATATAAGGATGTCTCGTAAGCAGTAATGAGATTACTGGAAGATACAGCCTCTCTGCACAGCTAGAGCAGGTGGCTAAGTCCCCCTCTGAGCGCAGGCAGAAGAGAGCAGTCACCTATAAGCCTTCCTACACTACAACCCCTCCCAGCCGTCTCCAGGGAGCTCCTGCTCACCGCGGCAGAACCAGCAAATAGCCTGACAATCTTCAGGCAGACTCTTTTTAAATACAAATGACTGTGCTGGTAGGGACCTCTTCTGTTACTGTTACTCCACCTCCTACCCACACCATCCTAAAGAGAATGACTCATTCGTGCTTTGAAAGAAATGCTGAAGGGTGGAGGGGGGGGAATCACATCCAGCTTTTATTTTGAAGCTTTGACAGTAGGATCTTCACATCTACAATTGTTTCAGTTCCTGAGATTTGAACTTTGATGCCAAAAGATAAAAACAGCTGCACAACATGCATGAGTCTGAATAAAGGTGTTTTAGACACTCAGTAAAGCGGTTCCACATGTGAAAACAATTGCTGTCACTACTGTTGTTATAGGAGGCTTTGTCACGTCACGCAAAAGTTAAGATGCAATTACTGTATTGTCATGCATCAAAGCACACCACTGGTCTCTGCACCAGTATTACTGTATTAAAGCAAAATATACCAGCGCCCTCTAAGCTCATAAAAATCCCAGTGCCTTGTATAAAAATGCGTAAAGGCTGCTGGCTATATAGTTACTAATGATGTTAGTAAATCAGTTACTGATTAAAAAACACAACTCTAAATCTGGAGGAGGGAATTATTTGTTAGTATTAATGCACACTATTTAAGCCAGTTAAACCTAATTACAGACTGAATACAATCCTAGAGTGAAATGAATAGAAGGTTCACCCTAACGTTCAGCATGTGTCCTAAAAACGTGTTATATTGATGACGTCTTTGTAATTTGATGCTTATATTTAGATAATTAAAAAAGAGATGTGCACCTGTGGGTTTGCTATGAATATCTGTTTTACTTTTGTTTCTGTGAACGGTAATCAAGAAATGGAATATGGGAGTGTGGCAAAGTAGTTTGTAGTGCACAGATACAGTGGTGATGCGGTGCTCAGGAATGATAGACACAAGACAGTTCACGGTGAAAAAGCAGCTTTTTATTTGCTGACAAAAATTAATACCTGGCTGTACACAATGATGTGTACCGCTCATGTAAACCACGGAGTTCATTCCCGAAATAATAATATACTAAACAAGACACACACAAACACATCATGGTCACAAGTCCAGAGTGAGTGCTCTTAGTGAAAGTGGTGATTTACAGGTTTATTTGTGTGCAATGGTGAGGTGTAGTCCGGGTGTATTTGCATGCAGTTTAACCTTCTATAATGACAAATTAACACACAAAACCCACTGTTTCTTTCCATAACCATACCCAAGGAACACATTGCTCGGCCACACCCCTGATATACCTTCAGTCACGCCCCCTTTGGTAGCGAGTGCAATCACATATCCTCCAATCCATGACTGACACATTGTCTACTGCATTAAGGCGATGACTTCTGGTATTTTAACTCTATCCCCTTCCTGGATGGCAGACTTCTGACTGACCCTGGAATGAACTGCCAAACCATCCAGTCCGGGGCACAATGTTGCTGTTATACAGCGCCCCCACAGGTCGGGAGGGAGATTGTTGACTTGGATTCATTCACCTTCTGTCACAGGGAGTCTTCAATGGTAGTACTACAGTACATGTAAATTTGATAGTAAGGTGATGGGTATAAATATAGTTATTAAACTCTTTTAAAAAAACTCTCTTTTATTCAAATTAAAAAAAAGTTATCAATGTATCACCAACAATCCAATATATATATATATATATATATATATATATATATATATATATATATATATATATATATATATATATACACACACCCACCCACCCCTCATTATATCGCCATTCACTATACTATGGATTCTGATATATTGCAGTCCTGGAGTTGGCTCCCCATTTTTACAGTCTAACTGTGCATGCCTTAGCTGCAATATACATAGGCACTTAGAATTACTGTTCGTTTTATTTTGTACTGCACATCACAAACAAAAATATACAAAACAATTAAAAAACAAAGCATTAATATCATACTATTATCATATATGCATGCTTCACACAATAACACAAAGCAAATCAAATATCTACTTGCTGAAGAGGTTTTTATTTTAGCCAACAAGGTGTTCACTTCTGGCAGCAATGCACTAGCAAGTCACATGGCAGTGACATCAGCTCCCTAGCAACAAGCCTCCTATGTTTGGAATGAGAATCTTTCATTGCAGAAGGTTTGTGCATTTGAGAAAAGAGAGGAAGATTCATGCAATTAATTGGAGACTTATGTTGATGAGAAGCAATTACCCTCTGCAGTACGAATTAAAATGGTGTGCTGCTTTTTATACAAAAATGAGAAAAAGCGGGTTGAGTAGATGATTTTTACTGGACTCTGTTGCCCCTCCCCCATAAAATAAGGGAGTGATTGTACATTATTTGTTAGCCTATTTGCTTTTCTATGGGTCTATATCGCAGCCCTCGATATACAGCAGATTTATATTGGACCCCGACACCAGCAGTATATCATAAGAACATAAGAACATAAGAAAGTTTACAAACGAGAGGAGGCCATTCGGCCCATCTTGCTCGTTTGGTTGTTAGTAGCTTATTGATCCCAAAATCTCATCAAGCAGCTTCTTGAAGGATCCCAGGGTGTCAGCTTCAACAACATTACTGGGGAGTTGATTCCAGATCCTAACAATTCTCTGTGTAAAAAAGTGCCTCCTATTTTCTGTTCTCAATGCCCCTTTGTCTAATCTCCATTTGTGACCCCTGGTCCTTGTTTCTTTTTTCAGGCTGAAAAAGTCCCTTGGGTCAACACTGTCAATACCTTTTAGAATTTTGAATGCTTGAATTAGGTCACCACGTAGTCTTCTTTGTTCAAGACTGAACAGATTCAGTTCTTTTAGCCTGTCTGCATATGACGTGCCTTTTAAGCCCGGAATAATTCTGGTCGCTCTTCTTTGCACTCTTTCTAGAGCAGCAATATCTTTTTTATAGCGAGGTGACCAGAACTGCATACAATATTCAAGATGAGGTCTTACTAGTGCATTGTACAGTTTTAACATTACTTCCCTTGATTTAAATTCAACACTTTTCACAATGTATCTGAGCATCTTGTTAGCCTTTTTTATAGCTTCCCCACATTGTCTAGATGAAGACATTTCTGAGTCAACAAAAACTCCTAGGTCTTTTTCATAGATTCCTTCTCCAATTTCAGTATCTCCCATATGATATTTATAATGTACATTTTTATTTCCTGCGTGCAGTACCTTACACTTTTCTCTATTAAATGTCATTTGCCATGTGTCTGCCCAGTTCTGAATCTTGTCTAGATCATTTTGAATGACCTTTGCTGCTGCAACAGTGTTTGCCACTCCTCCTACTTTTGTGTCGTCTGCAAATTTAACAAGTTTGCTTACTATACCAGAATCTAAATCATTAATGTAGATTAGGAATAGCAGAGGACCTAATACTGATCCTTGTGGTACACCACTGGTTACCACACTCCATTCTGAGGTTTTTCCTCTAATAAGTACTTTCTGTTTTCTACATGTTAACCACTCCCTAATCCATGTACATGTGTTTCCTTGAATCCCAACTGCATTCAGTTTGAGAATTAATCTTTTGTGCGGGACTTTGTCAAAAGCTTTCTGGAAATCTAAATAAACCATGTCATATGCTTTGCAATTATCCATTATCGATGTTGCATCCTCAAAAAAATCAAGCAAGTTAGTTAGACACGATCTCCCTTTCCTAAAACCATGTTGACTGTCTCCCAGGACCCTGTTACCATATAGGTAATTTTCCATTTTGGATCTTATTATAGTTTCCATAAGTTTGCATATAATAGAAGTCAGGCTTACTGGTCTGTAGTTACCTGGTTCAGTTTTGTTTCCCTTTTTGTGGATCGGTATTACGTTTGCAATTTTCCAGTCTGTCGGTACCACCCCTGTGTCAAGAGACTGCTGCATGATCTTGGTTAGCGGTTTGTAAATTACTTCTTTCATTTCTTTGAGTACTACTGGGAGGATCTCATCCGGCCCAGGGGATTTGTTTATTTTAAGAGCTCCTAGTCCCTTTAACACTTCTGCCTCAGTTATGCTAAAGTTATTTAAAACTGGATAGGAACTGGATGACATGTGGGGCATGTTGTCAGTATCTTCCTTTGTAAAAACTTGTGAAAAGTAATCATTTAATATATTTGCTATTTTTTTCTTCATCTACGATTTTGCCATTTGTATCTCTTAAACATTTAATCTCCTCTTTGAATGTTCGCTTGCTGTTGTAATATTGGAAAAACATTTTGGAATTGGTTTTAGCTCCTTTAGCAATGTTCATTTCTATTTCTCTCTTGGCCTTTCTAACTTCCTTTTTGACTTGCGTTTGCAGTTCTGTGTACTCTTTCTGCGTTCTTTCTTTTTGGTCCTTTTTTAATGCTCTGTAAAGTGCCTTTTTTCTCTGAATATTTTTTTTTAATTGATCTATTAAACCATTTTGGCAATTTAGTTTTACATTTAGATTTGTCTACTTTAGGGATGTAATTGTTTTGCGCCTCTAGTACTACATTTTTGAAGAACAACCATCCTTCTACTGTGGGTGTTTTCTCTATTTTACTCCAATCTACTTCTGTTAGTCTCTGTTTCATACCTTCATAGTTTGCTTTTCTAAAATTGTAAACCTTAGCTTTAGTCATTACTTTTGGGGTTTTAAAAAACACTTCAAATGAGACCATGTTGTGGTCTGAGTTTGCCAGTGGTTCTCTGACCTCTGTTTTAGTTATTCTATCTTCGTTATTTGAAAAGACTAAATCAAGGCATGCCTCCCCTCTAGTCGGTGCCTTGACAAATTGTGTTAGGAAGCAGTCATTTGTCATTTCCACCATTTCGATTTCATCCTTCGTGCTACCCACCGGGTTTTCCCATTTTATTTGGGGGAAGTTGAAATCCTCCATTAGTATGGCTTTTCCTTTGCTACACACATTTCTAATGTCATTGTATAACAGATTATTTTGCTCACCGTCTGAATCTGGCTGTCTATAGCATGCTCCTATTATACTGCCTGTGGCAGGCTGGCGAGTGGATAGAGGCCCAGAGACAGACTGCAGTTCAAAAAAATAACTATTTTATTATAAATAATCACAAAATGAAAGGGCACAAGGGCCAAAACAAAGCAATTTAAACACAAATAAAGCAAAAACAAAACTCACAAAAATAAAGTTTCCAGGCTGGGCAATGCCTTCACTGGATTTAGAAAATTCAAAAAACCACAAAACAAACACCAACCTGCTTCCTCAGCTCCCTTCTCTCCCAAATGAGAAGCTGAGGCCTCCTTTTATATCAGGTGGCTGGGCGCTGATTGATCGTTAATCAACCTAATCAACTAATCAACCCCAGCCACCTGAACATAATAAACCCAGGCAGGCAGGGGAAGTTAACCCCATCCCTGCCAATTTAAAAGGGCAGAGCTTTGCTCTGCCACACTGCCCTTTGAATTTTTGTCCGTTATTCTGACCCATATTGATTCGGTTTTATTTTCTTTGTTCAGGTTTAACACAAGACTGTTTCGTATGTATAGCGCTACCCCTCCTCCTCTTCTGTCCTGCCTGTCTTTCCTATACAGTGTATACCCACAAATATTATATTCGTCCCCATCACTCTCAGACAACCACGTTTCTGTAACACCTATCACATCATAGTTACCTGTTAGTGCAGTAGCTTCAAGTTCTAGAATTTTGTTTCTGATACTTCTAGCATTTAGATAAATACATTTAATGGTTGTCTTACCTGAGTTGTTGTTCTTGTTTTGATGCGGTCTCCCTTCTGTTTTTTTGTTGATTTCTCCCCCCTTCCTTTCTAGTTTAAATGCTTCTGAACCTGCTCGAGGATCTTTTCTCCAAGTAGACTGGTTCCCTTGTTATTTAAGTGCAGTCCATCCCATCTATACAGATAGTCCTCGTTGTAGAATGTGGTCCAATGATCAAGATAGGTGAAGCCTTCCCGTGTGCACCACGTCTTCAGCCATGCGTTTTGATTAATTATTTCCAGCTGTCCATATGGTCCTTTGCAAGGTGCCGGTAGTATACCAGAAAATACCACAGTTTTGTTTTTCTCTTTTAATTTCCTTCCTAGCTCTCTGAATTTGTTTTGCAGGGATTTTGGTCTGTCTCTTCCAATGTTGTTTGTACCGATGTGGACGACTACTATCGGGTCGTCTCCTGTTCGTTCTAGGAGCCTGTCCACGTTCTCAGTGATGTGCTTGACCGAGGCTCCCGGAAGGCAGCACACTGTTGTAGTAAGGGGGTCCAAACTGTGAATTGAACTTGCTGTGTTTCTCAATATGGAGTCCCCAACAATCATGACCTCCCTTCTTTTTGCTGTCTGGTCACCACTGTCAATGGGGTCCTGGATGTTGTTCCTTTCATTCTCTTGTTGTTGGTTCTGCTCATCAAAATTCTGAAGTGACTCAAATTTGTTGGTTGTTTTGATTTCTGGTGGTTGTGTTTGACGAAGTTTCTTTTTTTCCCTGCTTCTGCCTACCTGAACCCAGCTGTTCTGACCTTCTATCTCCCTGGTGGCTTTCAGTCTGTTAGGGGTGATGCAGACTTCCATGAATTGTGGGTGTGCCAGTTCCTCAAGATCCTGTTGCTGTCGCACTTCTTCCAGCCCCATTTCTAGCATACTTACTGGTTTATGCAAGTCCTGGATCATGCGGCACTTTACACACACTTGGTTTAGCTCCGCTGGGTTTTCTCGGATTTCACACATCAAGCAGGCGTCACAGATTACTGGCTTGAAGACTATGTTGAGGGGTTTTTTTTAAGTTTAGTTTCTTCTGCAGCCGTCAACCTGCTTTCAAACTGCTTCTAAACTGCTCTGTACTTTTCCACGCCTGTACTTCTCCCACTCGCTGTCGCTGGGAAGACTGCCTCGTTTAACTGCGTTGTTCTGCTGTGCTGTTGGCTCCTCCCCTCGCCCGTGTCTCAGAACGGTGCTGAATTTGAATCAGCTGCTCCGAGTTTCAGCTTGTTTGTTATCAGAAAAGCACACGCGGCTGTTTGACTTTGAGCTGCTGCTGTGTTTCCCCAATGTCCTCTGTTTTCTGATTAAAGCAATTCAAGATGCAATTTCTCCTTACTGCTTCTAAACTGCTCTGTACTTTTCCACGCCTGTACTTCTCCCACTCGCTGTCGCTGGAGAGTGGGTGGTGTGCGTAGCATACTATATATATATATATATATATATATATTGTGGCAAAGGATATGCTTGTCACTCTTCAGGTGCTTTAAAACTGTCTTCTTGTGTAAGGAACAGCACTCGAAACACAGGCAGAGCAAAACAGGGTTGTGCCTGTATGTTTATTTAACAAAAACAACAAAACAAAACCTAGTTCCACTTTGGTACCCATAGCTAAACTTCTTTATAAGATCCGTACCACCGGTCTAAGTATAAACCTTAAATATCTTTTAATCCAGGTCTGCACACACCCAGGTGCTTTCTACCCTGGCTCTAATTGTAACCCCATGGGATTCTGAAGGATGTAGTCCTCCATCAACCCCTGGACTACATTTTTCTTCTCTCCTCCCATACTCTGCTATATATATTTTTTAAAATTTTTGCACAGTAATTTATTCTGCGGTGTGTGTGTGGTTTACATTGAAAGTTAGTTTTAGTTTATACTCTCCTTATTAACAGCTCCTCCTGCACTTGGACATTTATTTCAGGTGATCTGAAATATATTTTTCTCTGAAAACACAATCCTGCTTTCCTGAGGTCTTCCCTTGTTGCCCTGACTTTGCAAATGGGGTTAAGTTGTAATGTTTCCCATGACACTGCCATGCCCGTCACACTGCACCCCTAGTCATTTGGAATTATTATGCAATATTCCTTTGTCTCCAGCTTTATTTGCAAACATCTTATTTCACTGATCAATTAACAGCTCTTTTTTGTGATTGCGTAGGCGTTATTTTCAAGTTCATTGGAAATACGCAGGCAAATGTCTACCAAATACAAATGAAGAAATATAATCCTATTGATAACTAAATTATGAACAATAAAGTACTCACAGCTCAGAAAGAGATAAAAAAAAGTACTTTGGCAATTTCAGGCCTCAATCTTGCCAATACCTTAGTTTCGCATTACAAAAATGCAAAATTCAAGATTTTTTCATAATTTGTAATAGCTCTAACTTGTAATTTATAGCCATGGCAGAGGATGAGTTGTTTACTTGATTGTTTGTTTGCCATGATACTAAACAAAGAGATGAACAAACAAGCTCTATTACACTAGTGCCCCAAGAGGACGCAATAGCTAATAACTAATGGAATTGTGTCAATGGAATAGTGTCAGTGGCTGTTAAGAGCTGGTGCAGCCAACTGTATTAAAAAAGGATGAATTTCTTCACTACAGAGCAGGGCAACTTTTATTCAGGAGACAGACCTGTTTTATTTTTTGTCAAGAGAGATTCATTGCTCTTTAAAGTCATGCAGGCTGCATTGGAAGAGCGGCAGCAGCAGACTGAAAGGTTGAATTACCAAGTCTACAGTTTTATCGAACTCATCAGTTAGAACCAGGTTTTGAGATGGTGTTTTTTATAGATACAGCAAAGATTAATTTTGAACAGATGAATAACATCTCCTGACAGGTATTATTGGCTGGCATCAGGGTCCTTCTTTTGAACTGTGCTTTTAAAGAGGTAGCAAATTACCCTATTGCTCTTTAGTGAAGGTGAAATGGTGTCAGGGAAAATGCTGCTTCATCTTACGATATTAATGGGAAGATGAATTGTTAAAGTAGAATATAATCTGATCTGAAATCCATAATGTAAATAGATATGATGTTTCAGGCAGGAAACTACAACTGCCATTATGGTTACTGTCTGCCAAATGGTTATTAGCAAGCTTGATAGGCAGACAATTTCCATAATCTTCACATTCCCATCAATGATTGGGACAGGAATAAATTCCCAATCAGAAAAAGCAAACCATTTACACTAAATATAACCCTACTTCTCTAAGCAATGTATTTGTGAGTTCACCCTCCCAATTTCCCTCCAGCACACAACTAGCCACTAGCCTTAAACAGAAAGTCATTTTATGTACTGTGCACAATGTGTACTGTTTGCTAATAAACTATTTTGTATGAACAGCATCACAAGTCGAAAAAAAAAAACTGCCGGTGTCCACCAGAAATAACATGCTTGATAAAATTTTGAAATACTTATGACAACAGATTTTGCCTTGCACCAATTGCCACTTTGCTATAAATCAACACAGATCTTGACTCCTGATTTAAAACTCTTTGACAGCAAGAAGTCAAGTCCAGATTATGATACGCATAAAAACCCAGGCAGAGAGATTTAACATAAACTTTAATACAGTGTTACATAAAATGGATTTGATTACCGTTTGCAAATTACAGAATATTCAAATACTTGTTTGAATTTTAAACTATATCCAAACATGACAATTCCATGTTCATCTTAGCACTAACAATTGATGTACGGGTAATCAAAATGAAGCCACAGGTGAATGAAGGGTATGCAGGGTGTTTATTACCTCTGAGCTAAAGGGTTCCATTGTTACACACATTGTTAACCATATATCTAATGGAACCACTCCTATCTGCAATAGCATGGTGAATGGTCCATTCACAATATCAGCCCCATGTAACCAAGGCACTAGAATCACCCCGGAATGTAAGTGACAAGGCTTGGAGATCAGTTCTGAAAGGCTTGATAATAAAAAGAAAATGGACTTTAGTTTATCTAATAATTGCTGTCAAAAAGGTTGATTCATTTTAACCATACTATTAATAGATTTTACAGTTTTTTCTCAAAATGTGTTTTCTGCTATTTTTTTACCCAGCTTTGACAGCCTGCAGCTTCAAAAGTGATGGGTGAAATGTTCAGCCATGCCTCAGGTACAGTTCAGTAAGCTCCATGCTGAATATAAATGTAGTTTGAAGCCGCTATTCCTCTGTGTAAACCAAAGTTTTACTGCAGATATACCATATCCACAGTACACGTGTTTGTGTGTTTATTCAACATACTTGGTTATAAATTTTAAAAAAAAAGAAAAAGAAAACTGTGCTAAGGAGGCAAGTCTTAAAAATTGTACCGGTTTCCAGAATAGACAGGGTTCAGTAGGGATTTGGTTGGGACCCCAAAGTAATGCCAATTTACAATATACCATTTACCCCTGCAATGCTCTATGTTAGAGAAGCTGTAAAATACCCTTTTGCGGTGCTTTGAATTTTTGTTTAATAACAAGCAATTGGGGGCATTATACATTTTTCTTTTAATAGCAACTTGTATCCTATTAGCCTATATGGCACACGGACTGAAAGAAATGAGTTAAAATGTCTATCCAGTGAAGCCGTATTTTGAATGTCAAGTGGCAAATGATTCTAGAATTCAGGAGCTCTGCACATAAAAGATGTCTTGCCTATCTTTGGTCTCATAAAATGAATATTCAGTTTACATTCAGTGTTCCTTAAAATATAACGCTCGATAAATTCACTTGCTAAAATGGATTGTAAATATCTTGGTCCATCACCATGTCTACATTTGTAAAGTGGAGAGGCAGTCTTCTAAACTGCATTGGTGACTTTGACGGGGTGTCCACCCCTTGTGTATATTAATTTATGTATGTATTTTCATTTGTATTATTGTTGTTGTTGTTGCTGTTATTATTATTATTGTTATTATTATGACAGTATGTTTAAATGCCGGCAGCTGGGAACCGTCCATTATTTTTATTTATTATTTGAGAACGGCGAAAAAAGCCAGTCTCATGAAGTGTAGTTGGAATGGATGGGGTTGAATCCCTGTTCCAATAAAGCTTGTGGGAATGTGGCTGGAGCCTTAATAAGGTTTTAATAGGTAATAAAGGCTCCTGCTACAGAATATAAAAGGCCTACTCTAGGCTCATTAGATTGGAGAGAGTTTAAAGGAGTTGAGAGAGAGAGCGAAAGTGAATGCTACCAGTGAGAGATCCAAAAAGATACTCGTTTTAGGAACTACCATATCTGTTAGTATTTATTTGTTTGGCCAATGTGCCCTTGTCTTTGATTTGTTTTGTTTAAAGTGTTTGATTTCTTTTTTAATAAATATATGGCTGCGGCCATTTTCAGCTCCATACTACTGTCTGTGTCCTGCTTTCCTGGTCCGAAGTCAACACAACCCAAGACAAACTTACAAAGTCTATTCAACAGACTGTCCAAGCGATGTAAATGCATGTGTTATATTTATTTACTGAACATGTTTCCATTCGTGTGTCATGTATTCATTCTGTCATTAAGATCCATGTAATGCTGTGCCAATAAATTCCAATGCTGTTTTTCTCCATCTTGCTGTAGTCAATGTGTTGCTTTCATTACCTCTCTCTGCCACCTTAGTCTACCTATGATTAGAACAATCAAAAACTGCTTTTTGTTTTAATTAATTTAAATTTCACACCACATTCCATCTAATAATCCATCACGTGCATCATGTAAAGATAAGTTTAGAACGGAAGGCAGGTAATACTTTTTAACAGAGAGCGATAAATGCATGGAACAGCATACCAGGTGAAGGACTAGGATCTGAAATACTGGGCACATTCAAAAAACAACTAGATTCTGTCCTATCAAATTAGATCACCCTAGCAGGAGGAATGGTGGGCTATCAACAGGTCGAGCCTTAATGGGTCAAAGGGCCTCTTCTCGTTCCCAAAGTTTTCTTATCTTATTAGATGTACCGCATGCTGATTGGCCAGCTGATTTTTATGAAATACTGTTATTGTGTGCTTATCTCATCTTCAAAATGCTTTGGACACTTTAATTAACTCGAGAAAAAGCTACTCAGCATTTGTGTTGTGTTTTACAGCTCAGGCATCACACAGTACTGTTTTCAGTGACTTGGCAAGATAAGCATCTCAGCACTCCCTGGCTGTTCAGGCTTTAAGAAAGGTTTCAGGAATGGAAATTTACAAGCACACGATAATCTCAAAACTGGCACAAAGACTTGTGACAAGTTGCAGAATGCATGGCATTCCCAAATACAAGTTTACAGTTTATACTAGAGTTTAGTACAGTAAAGTAAAAGCAAGGGTAAATAATAATGCACAGAAAGTAAGGCAAATAATATTTGCAGCAAGTTACAAAAAAGACCCTGGGCATTGAGATTCTCCATGAACACATTATAGAGACTTACTAATGTTATACAATGAACTTACACATCTAATCATAGTATTCATTGTGCTTTTTTTTAAAAAAAAGGTTTTAACTTGGATTCTTTAGTGCTACTGATTTTGTTTAAAAATCAAAACTAAAACTGATAGACCATGAGCTCATTTATCCCAGATGACTGCTTCGAGGATACAAGACAGAACGTATCATAATGTAGCAACCTGAGAAGCACCTGTAAAAGGTAGCTTGTGGTATCAAATTTGTATAGTTTTGTGGGTCTGTGTCATAGACTTAATGTTATCTTATCTTAAAAGGCCTAGCCAGCCGTCTAAGGGCAGCACGACCAAGGACAGTCTGAGCTGTGGCAGTCAGAGCAAGGACAGGTAGAGCAAGGACCTTTTCCAAATCCCTCCCAATGGCTACTAGAGGCCTCATTCCTACCTTGACACCTAACGTCTGGATCAACTGGAAAATGCAGGCTCATTTGTTCTCCACTTTCAGAATGAACGCTGATAAGTATTTGCTGCAAAAACCATACCTACTGCTTCTCCTCCTACGCTACCTGCTACAAACTTGAAAATCTCCTTTTTTGAAAATTTCCTTTTTCTTGTCGCTCTCTGACTAACAAATCTCTGCTTCTCAGTGATCTTATAACCAATACCAATCTTGATCTTCTCTGTCTAGCTGAAACCTGGCACTCGCTGCATCTACCCACCCCAAAGGGCTATTCCTTGCCCGTTATGCCAGTACTCAAAAAAAGCCCCTTGACCCAACTGACTTATTTCATTTCCGTCCCATCTCCAATATCCCTTTTCTCTCAAAAATTCTTGAAAGGGCTGTAGCCAGTCAGCTGATGAAATACCTCACAGATAACAATCTGTTTGAATCTCTACAGTTTGGTTTCTGGCCGCATCACAGTACTGAAACTGCTCTGCTTCGGATTGTGAATGATCTCCTGCTCATTGCTGATGCTGGTGCTCCCTATGGGCTTGTTCTCCTTGACCTAACAGCCACTTTCATGGCATTCTTCTTGACCGCCTTCAGAAGTATGTTGGAATCTCTGGAACCTGTCTCTCCTGGATGTCCTCTTAGCTATCCGGACACATGCAGTCTGTTTTCTATGTTGGCGCAGTAGCGTTGCAAACCCGGTCACTTGTAGCATCCCCCAAGGATCTGTTCTTGTGCCCCTTCTCTTCAATATCTACATACTTCCCTTGGGTCACCTAATCCACCAACACAGTCTCATGTTTCACTCCTATGCTGACGACACCCAGCTCTACTTAAAACTCGACCCTGGAAGCCTCTCTGCCATGGTCCAGCTCTCAGCTTGCATTCAAGATATCGAGACCTGGATATCTGCCAATTTTCTTCAGCTGAATACTAGCAAATCTGAACTCCTTCAGGTAAATTCTTAAACCCAACTTAAGAATCTCAATATATTGTAGCTGCCCTGAACCTCGGAAACTCTCTGCTGCTGCCTTCCCCCACAGTACGAAGCCTTGGTGTACTTCTTGACAGCAACCTCTCCTTTAATGCCCAAATCTTCCTTCTACCATCTTCGAAACATCTCCAAAGTCCATCACACCTTTCCCTCCCGGATGTGGGGATACTTTGTCATGCATTTGTCTCCTCTCGACTCAACTACTTCAACTCTATATATGGTGGTCTCACGGCATGCACCATAAACCGACTGCAGCTAGTTCAGAATGTTGCTGCCAGGATCCTTACCAGATGTAAAAAACATAATCACATCACCCCATTCTTGCCCAGCTGCAGTGGCTACCTGTAAAGTTCATGATTATTTTCAAAACTCTCCTGCTCACCTACAAATACCTCCTCAAACTGCTGACCCGCTATGTCCCTACCCGCAAGCTGAGGTCCACCGACTCTGGCCTGCTCATTATCCCCAAGCAAAAGTGCACTTGGAGAATGCCTCGTTTAGCTTCATGGCTCTGACTCTTTGGAATTTTCTCCCAGCTTTGATGATTGATGTTCCCACCGTCGCTCGCTTTCAATCAGCTCTCAAGACCAATCTGTTCTCTTTTGCTTTCCATGCTCTTTAAGCCTGATATCTGCTATTAGCTGCTGTGTTGCTTCTTCTATTTAATGCATTATGCTACAATCATATATTATGCACTCCGCTGTATTTAATGTATTATGCTTTTTTCTTTTCTTTTTTTTAGCTTTTTTTTTACTGTATATCATGTATTATGCATTTCTCTGTATTTAAAGTATTATTGATTTTCTTGTTGTTACTGCATCTTGTAAAGCGCTTTGTGCTGGTGGTCCACTATGAATGGCGCTATATAAAATTGATATAGGATTGACTGATTGATTGATAGTTTTGTGCAATAAATACACTTTAATCACACATAAACATATAAAGTTGTGGTCTATTTATTTAATCTATTTAATCATAAAATAGAATGCATGTGGGGCTGCTGTAAATCTGTATGTACCTGAAACTTAGCATAAACTCTCCATTTCTAAGGTCGACTGTCACTTACCAGTCATCCCTCCAGTTACTCAGTAAAACCCCAAATGCATATATGATTCACCTGGATAACACCCACTGTGCAACCCCACTATTTTCCCCCTTTTTTGTAAAGACAGAGTAACTCTCCTGCCTATTTCTGTTGAATTCTTATACAATCCAAAAGGCAGTGTTGGATGGTGACAGGATTACTGTACCTGTGATTCAGATCCCATGATAGCACCTGAGATGAGAGACAGGTCCTAGTTCTGTTGTCCATCCATCACATTCCATTGGGACACTACACAACAAAACATAAAAAATAAATCATCACTGCACCTTCACGTGAAAGTATTCCAAATAAGAATTGAGTGATCTATATTTGTCAAATAGTGTATTATATTTCATGTTTTCAGTGTGTAGGGAATACTGACAGCTTTTGTCCTATGGCCAAAAATCCACAAGACACTAAGCATAAAAAGTGGAATCTGACATTAAAGGTGAATTTATATTATTTCAGATGACAGGCTTTCCACTAGTGATGCCCAAAGGGATACCAACAGCTTGTGGAATATGTCCAGTACTTTTTCAGGCACAACGTTAGCCTAAAGGATAAAGTCTGACTACACAGACCCAGATTAGCAGAGCTAACAGAAATGGATGCATTCCACATTTTCTCAGCATACTGTAGGTACAAATACTGATAACTTTGCCTCTAGACTTACGTACAACATTATCACTCATTTAGACAGCATGGCTCTATTTCTGTTCTCTGCCCTACTAGGACAACTGACTTGGTTTATGTAAACCTTAGAAACTTAGACATTTTCTGACCAAATAAGAAGAATAAAGTATATCAGTAACATATATACCATGTTATGGCTGAAAGTTCAGAGCTGTCATTATGATGAAAAGATGATGACCATGACATTATTATTATTATTATTATTATTATTATTATTATTATAGTAGTAGTAGTAGTAGTAGTAGTAGTAGTAGTAGTAGTGGTATTATTTATTTATTTATTTATTTATTTATTTATTTGGCAGGCGCCTTTATCCAAGGCGATACTGGGGTTATAGGGCAGAAAAGGGTTACAATGCAAGCTTAATATTTAAATACAGTGTAGTTTACAGTAAGTGCAAATAATACTAAATATAACATGAACTAGGGTGCAACACGTTAAGATTACAACAAGCTATATCTACAATGACATAGTGCAAGAAGCATTCTGAGATGCAGGAGGAGCTGTGGGAATCAAAGGAGAGAAAGGAGAGGAAGATCTGTGCATCATCCACGTAAAGGTGGTAGGAGAAGCCAAAAGAGGAGATGAGAATGCCTAGCACAGGTGTAGAATGAGAAGAGGAGGGGTGCAAAACAGATTGTTGAGGTGCACCTGTAGAGAAGGGGCTGCAGAGAGTAGAAATTAGCTTGAAGAACTTATTACTGTTCATTCATGTTTTGTATCTATGCTAATTTATTTACTTATTTTTAAAATGACAGTTTGAATTTATTGTGTTTCTGTAATATTGCAACAATGTAAGAAGAAAACTGCTTACCTCCATGTTTTATACACGTTGGTAAGTAAATTTTAAGTTATTGTTTTCCTACAATAAAGACGTTCTGCACCTTTAAATGTTAAACTCAAGTTTTGGTTTAATCTCCCCACTAGTCCTCCATCGCATCATTTGAACTAAGAGCTGATTGATATTGCTGGGTGTAACTCGTAGTCAACACAAACAAAATTCTTGCCATAGGTGACTATATTGAGATTTAGAGATTTGAAAAAAAAAAAATAATAATTTAACATTTCACATTTATATGATTCCATTTACAGCAGTATCCGCCTGTGTGTGGATTGCCTCGCCCCGTGTGATGGGCCTGTCTGCGGGAACCGAGAACAATACATTGGTGTCAGAAGTGGACGCAGATACACCGGCACGCACTCGTCGCCTGGTGAGCACGTCCAGGGCTGATTTGTGGCTGGCAGGGGAGTGTGTAGCGTGCACATGGGAAGGCAGCAGCAGGGCTAGTAGGTTACGTAATCACATACAAAGACACATGCCTGATATACGCTCCTTGCAAAGGAGCCGGCTCTTTTGTACAGCAGTATTGGTGCTATGCTTCAGTGTGAGAGGTTCATGCCCGCCCTCCGTCTGTTTGTGGATTGACCTGCCCTGTGTGATGTGTCTGCCTGCGGGAACAGGGAATGCTACAATATTTTGAGCCAGTTCACTTTCTTAATCAAACACTAATTAACAAAGGAAGTTGTTTCTTTTTACCCTCATATATTGATTGAGTTAACAAAGGACATGCATTGATCTCACCTCATTCTATTTTAACCTGCATTTCGTCTTGTCTCTGATCGCTGAATTCAGCTTAATTTCCACTGTGTTAGTTTCTATTAGTGAGTTGCTAATTTAAACATCTGATATTCAGTTAAGGCTTAACAACTATTAATTAAGGTTTAAAGGGAGGGAGAGAGAGAGATGGAAAATAAAAAATAAAAACTAGAAGCCCTAAATAGAGATCACAACATAACATATTTTTTTTTCCAATGGCAGCATTACAATAACATTATAATACTTGTGCAGGCATATAATTTTTTAGAAATTATTTTTTGCGTGATAGATTTCAAAGCAGACACACTTCAAACCCTCATCAATGCTAAAGTCTCTGTCTAGCAAATAGACATCAGAAAACCTGCGTTGCACATTTTCAATCATGTCATATACAGCATCTTCCCCAGTTTCAGGCACGGGTGTATAGCGCTGTTATGTGAATTATCTGAAGTGTAGGTACAATAAATAAATAGGTTGTTTTGACCAGTACCAAACCTGACAAGGCTTCCTTACAACCTGTAACGCCAACAAATAAATAAATACATCTCCTCGTTTTATTCTCTGTAGATACAGAGGCATCCATCTATCACTCTCAGCTGTGTGTATACAGATGACCCGGTGTGTCAAACACATTTCTTAGGGGCTGCTGCCACCTGCCAGTAAAAAACAAAACTGCATATACTTTTACAATACAGTTTTCTTATTTTTTCATTGAATTGTGTTAAAAACACGCGTTAAACTTTGCAGATGCACGTATAAGCGCCTGCACGCTATTCTCACATGCACTCCACATGGAAATCGTGGGATAAGCAGCTGGGTGGTTAAACCCCCACCCTCTCCTCAACCCCTCTCTTTTACAGCTGTTGATTTTGTCTTCTTCTGTTCAAAGGTAGCTGATATATCCCAAAGCTATTCTCCAATCCATCTTCACCCATCTCCTCCCCATCTGACCTTACTCTGCCTTCCTGCCCTCCCTCTCCCTCACTTTCAATTTTCAAGCCAATATCTGATTCTGACCTTTGCTTCTTAATGGTGAACTCCAGGCCAACTACTTGTGCTCTGGATCCCCTTCCTTATCACTTCTTCTAATCTATTAGCCCAGCTCTTCTTCCTTTCATCTCCTCTCTCATTAACACTTCTCTGCTCTCTGGTTCTTTTCCCTCTGCCTTCAAAATTGCTCATATCACCTATTCTTAAGAAACCTTCTCTTGACACTACTTCTGCCCTATCTCTCTCCTTCCATTCCTCTGTAAAACCACTGAAAGAGCTGTGCACCATCAACTGACTTCCTTACCAAACATTCTCTGCTCGACCAACTTCTATCCGGGTTCCGTCCTGCAAATTCCACAGTGCTGTTTTCCGCTCCTCCATTCTAATTCTCCTTTACCTCTCCTCTGCCTTTGACACTGTCAATCATGCATTTCTCCTTTCTCCTCTCTCTGATCTAGAAATCTCAGACACTGCTTTTGCCTGCTTTTCCACCTATCTTTCTAACTGTTGTTTTCAGGTTTCTTGGCACTCTATACCCGCTCACTACTCTTATCTCCTCTTTTGGCTTCTCATATCATATATATATGCTGACAATACTGAGATCTTTCTCTCTTTTCCTTTCTTTGACTCCACTATGTCCTCCCGCATTTCAGGTTGTTTCTCAGTAATCTCATCTTGGACACATTCACATCACCTCAAACCCAACCTTCCTAAATCTGACATCCTTCACTTTCCTTCTACTTCTCCTTGCTCCTCTGACCTCTCTATCTCCATTGATGCTAACAATCTTTCTCCTTCTGCGAGAAATTGAGGTGTTATTTTGTACCTTTCCCTCTCCTGTTCTCAACACATCTCTTCACTAACTCAGCACCTGTATTACAATGTAGGGTCTGAAGTTATGTGTATGTATCTAGTCAACAAACCTTAGTAAATCTACGGAATTGAAAGATAAGAATGGAAGCCCTGACAGCTACAATGCCCAGCATATAAGCAATTATCCTCCCATTTAATTAAATATCAAAACTTCCATTAGGTTCCAGTTTTCTCTCTTCCAGCTTTAATCATCAGTGTCACAGCAAACATACATCTTTAGTAATAGTTCTTTTGGTTCCAATACAACACATTGTCCAGTTTTTTCCACTGTGGTAAATTTATTTAGTGTGCGGTTTGCCCACAGCGGAAAATCTGTCTCATTGTATTGCCATTGCTTGTTATTCTTTGGTCTTAGTGGCTATGTTGGGGAGTTTATATATGCTAATGCAATGGATTGATTCCTTTTTTCATTAAAGTGCCAAAGGGAGTGTGGGGGGTTTGCTGTGTATGTACACAAGCACTGATAGATCAATGATAATTCAAAAGACGCTTCCAGAACAAAAAGCCTGTACCACTTTTTCTCAGCAGGTGTTATCCTCACCTGGGCCAGAGCTAATCCATTTTGTCAGCATTAAAACTTTAAGACCAGTCCCATCGTTTAAAACTATTTGGTATAACATGGTATGGACAGGAAATCATATCACAGTTATAGTCAACTAATATGTTACTCTTCTTGTTTAGATTCACGTTATATCTCCTGTTTCATTCATCACATCCTGATATTTATCAAAAAACTGAAGTGCTACTGTGACCTCAAAAGTGTTCTCAAACATGTCATCTTTCTATTTAAATGTTCAAAGTATATGTAGAAGTAATTTCAAAATGGGATTAAACATTTAACCAGAAAACAGAATAACACATTTCCTTTGAAATAAAATAATAGTATCATTTGTTCTCTTTTTGCAGAAGAGTTGCTTCACAAAATCTGCCTTGCACATATTCTTTATACATCTTGTATTCACATTAATATTCAGATATTCATAGTGTTACAAATGTGACACAGTGACAGGATATGTGCATATTTAAAGGCAATATATAGAAAAAGAAAGAAAAAGAAATAAACAGTGACAAGGCCTTTGGAATAGAAGCTGTGCAGACCAAAAGACTGAAATTCTTGTAATTGGCAACAGCTAGCTGAGGTTTTTTTCTGATAAGATGATCTTCTGTTAACAGAGATGCATTTTCCTTTACAAATACATATGCTTACAATCTTATAACAACAAAGACATGTCATAAGTCTTTACAGGCTTCTTTTTAAAGCTGTCAACTTCTGTTACTATTGGTTGTTTTAAATGTTGTCACTTTAGTAATCTTTTGGAAACTTCATGGGAAAGGCTTGAACATAATAAGCATACAGAAAAGCAGCTTGCTACTCAATATTAGATTGCTTTTAGAAGCATCCCCTGCCATTGCCACACACAGTCCTAAATGGATTTGACTACCATAGCTCAATTTCCATGGCAGCAGTGCAAATAGCTACTGGCCTTCCTGCCAGTACTGTATACCGTAAAAATCGTTTTATAGGTCGCACTGGCGATAAAGTCACTCCCAGCTTTTTGAGGCTCTTTTTCCAGAAAATATATTTTTCTTTTGTAAATGAAATCTGCTTGTTTAATATAATTTCTTATTAATTCAGGTGGTGTCGAGCTCCAGACTGGTATTTTTAAATGTGGAGACCCATTGCTTCTCAATGGTCAAGCCTCTATATTTAAATCTCACAGCTGTATAGGGACCGCAACATAGTTCAAACCGACTCATTTTATTTAGTTTAACACCCCTCTTGAATTCGCCCAAGGGTCACTCCTGAGTTCGTGTATCTTAACCATGGACATGGTTATGTTGCACACTTTGTTAGATTGACATTTTCATTTTAAATTACAGAAGCAATCTATTAACCTGACCAAGGTGACTCTGACAGGTCCCAGACACTTTGAAGGCAGGGAAGTCAATTAATCTCTGACCACAATGACAGATACAGTAATTGGAATTTAAACAACACAGTCTGCTTCCTTGCATTAGGTAGTGCATTATTACTTTCAAGCATATCTAGAAGTCAGCTGAAGGATGCTCTTAGGGATAAAGCAGTGTTTGTTATTTTCATAATTACTTTTTATAGTATAAAATGCACTTTATGACAAAAATGAAGTGTGCTTAACAAAATCTAAGGATCCTTGTGAGAAAGTTACATTAAAACAGAGTCCTGATATATAGCAACAGATGTACAGCAGTAATCTATATTTCATACATTTACTTTCTTTCCTAGGGGAAAACCAACATAGATTGCTTGACATTTTGCACACGTCTTTTTGACTTAATGTATATCAATGATTAACCTTGGTGTTTTTATGTATGTTAAAAGATTAGATTTACTGTTTATATGTATATGCTGTAGTGTATTTCTGCCATATCTTTCCTCATTTTTAAATGTCTTATTCAGTGTTAACAATGGAAAGGAAATACAAAGTAAATATAAAACTATTTCATTATATTTCCTAGCGTGTTTTTCATATACTGTGTGCATGCATATCATTTCAACATCATATATTCTGCCTAATTATTATTATTATTATTATTATTATTATTATTATTATTATTATTATTATTATTATTATTTATTTATTTATTAGTAGACACCCTTATCCAGGCCGACTTACAATTGTTACAAAATATCACATTGTAAAATATCACATTACAGATAAGAGCAGTTGCAAAGTACAATAAAAGCAGTAGCAAAAGATTAAATTCAAATAAGAGCAAAAAATAGAGAATACGTAAATAATTACACATAAGAGCTGGTTCGACTTAGAGCAGTAAACTTCTATTAAAAATATTTGCTTAACTGAGTAACGTCCACTATGAGCAGGTAGTAAGTATAATGAATGGATGAGAATGATTTCAAATAACAGCAATTACAAAAAACGTGAATACGAGTACCTATAAGAGTAAAGTCAAATACAAGATACAGGAAGTAGTTATAATTAAGAGCAGTAGTAGAATATGGAAAGGTATGGAGCAGTTGAGTGCAAGTACATACTGATGCAAGTACTGGTACAATTGATGCCATCTAGTCCACTATAGTCAAGTGTCGGTTTACAGATGTTCTCTGAAGAGGTGTGTCTTGAAGAGGTGCCAGAAAGTGGTCAGTGATATCCATGGGTAAGTCGTTCCACCACTGAGGGGCAAGGGTGGAGTAGGAGCGGGCTCTGGAAGCGGGAGAGCGGAGCGCGGTACAGCTAATCTGCCAGTGATGGAGGAGCAGATGGGACAGTAGGGGGGCGAGAGGGCATTTAGGGAGAAATGATAGACTAGAGATAGGAGGGAGCAGAAAGCTCAAGCATAACTGCCCACCTAAATTTTAAGCAACATTTTTCTTTTATGCCTCTGAATGTCCTTGGACTTATAGACATCAGAGCAGGCAAAGCACCTTCTGAGAATAAAATCACTTTCCAAATTACAAAAACAAAATGTAATTAACATGCAGGAAGTTTGTAAGCCATGTATTGTTATATAAAGCTTGCCAATTTTAAATCATTTCTAGGCTAATCAGCTTTATACAGGGATTTTTAAAACTGAGCAATTGTCTAGGGTAGGTAATTAGTAAGGTTTTTTTTTTTTTTTTTTTTAATTGACACTACTTTAGGATGTAAATTATGCATAAAGTCGTACATTTTCCCGAAATGGACAGATCTGATTATCCTATGATGCTGCATTTTATTGTATTTTTTTTTCTTGCTTGATTTGTTCAAGTTTCCAGAAACAACATCCATCTAAATGTTGCCAGTGGTCTGATGTTTGTCCACCAAAGGGAAAGAAATATGTATACAAATACACAATTCTCTTTTGTTTAAGCTTCAGTTTCATTTACACATCTCATTCATTCACTTCTTGTCTACCCTCAGCAGCCTTATCTATGATCAAAACAATGCCCTGTCTTTGACAGTATCCTTCCCCTACTGTGCTACCAATTAACACGAACCACAACCTTAATTCTTACTTTTAAATCTGAATTAAACCTATGTTATAGAATACTGATCCATGTGAATAAAGTCGTGGTTTTCAACCACACCCAATGAGGTCAAGGCTTTTGTTTCAACCTGTTCCCTTTTTTTATGATCCTCATACAAATATGGGCACCATTTTACTCTGATCGTCCGTCCGTTCTACCATTGTCACACGATAAATACCTTGATTGTGCACCAATCTTCACCAAATGCGTATCGCACACTTCCTGAGTATCTGTGTTTTGGATTGCATTTGGCAATAATTCAATAGCTATATGAATATATCTAACCTGAACATGAGCACATTCATGTTCATACAATAAGGTTTAAGCAGTTCTAAAACTTTTTTTTTTTCACCACTTTACGTCGTGTCTGCATATTGTGCATCAGTGCATGCTCTGAAGAGAGCACTCAGAAGTTATTCAACTTACATAGGGGTCTACAGTAAACCTTTTCAACCGTGTTTATTGTACAGGTAATACACTTAACATACAACCTCCAAGTACAACAAAGTAAAAAGTCAGGGGAAGCCAGTTAAAGATTCATTATTATACTATTCATTATTCAGACGGACCCCCCTCCTTGTTGGGTTACCTGACTGAAACTATTGTGCCTTTTCGATTTACATCCCAGAACTAAAATTCCAGCCATTAAAGTGCAGCTTGAAATAACACAATAGAAGCAACTTATCCATAGTAATATCCAGAGCAATAGGAGTAACTTATCCACAGTAATATGTTCATGATTCATTTGTTCTCATGAGGGTAGGGAAGGTTTTGTCCTTTGGTATGTAAAAAGATGATTTCCTAATATTGTTGCTTTTGGCTACAGGAACCAAAATAAATCTCTAGGGATAGAGCCAATGGGCCAATATTTTGTGTTAAAAGATACTGTTATCTGGATAGTAAATTACATTTAAAATTGACTAGATATGCTATTATTTAATAGAACAGAATAGTATTTTCTGTATAAAATCCTAAGGCTAAGAACGTGTTAATAAATTATCCAAAAAATAATATGTCATGTCATGTCATGTTTCACAAAGAAATGTAATTCTTTCAGTTTAAATGCTAGCAGTTATTCAGATATAATTTTGAATATGTGTTTATATTCAGTTCATGTAAATAACATATGCAGAATAATGTGAGCAGTACTCTGAATAACTTTATCCTGAAAACAACTTGTGTGACAGTTTGATTTATAAGTGTACTGTATTTGCATCCAAAATTCTAATTAGAATTTAGAAAGTTTACTGCACAAAATATTCTATCTATCTATCTATCTATCTATCTATCTATCTATCTATCTATCTATCTATCTATCTATCTAACTTAAATACTCCTTATCTTTCTAGGATACAGCAATTCAGGATACTGCTCACATTATTCTGGATATACGACTGTATTTGCATGAACTGCATATTTATTCCAAATAACAGTTGGAGGGGACGGGTCATGAAAAAGAGCAATGCTTCAGCTGTATTTTATGATCATTTTGGACGACTCCTAAGTAACCTCTGTATTTCTAACTCTTATTAGTAAAAGATTGTGACAAAAAACAATATTAAATTCTATGTGCAATATGATTCATACTATCGTCATTCTTAACACTTTGTCAGCTCTAAGGGTTACAAATGCATCCCAGTTCAAAGTTCTGGCAACTCTTTTAAGAGCTTGGAATATCTTTAAATGTGATGAAACTGTAATTGCTTACCTTTGTTTTGATACCAAGCAAGTCGGTGTGGCAGGGCAGACATTATAAAAAAAAAAAAAAAAGTTTTTAATATACTACTAGGGTACTTGTTGTTGACTTGTACAATCGATGCCAGAGTGAGACGACAGGCAAAGTGTAAATGTGCCCCATCATCAGGACTTTGAAGCTTTCATAATGGTGCTATTTGGATTGGGTTTTTTTTTTTTTTGAGGGATGGAGCCTATGTACATTTTTTTGTTATGTCCGATTATTCCATTATAAATATAGCCATAGTCTAAAAAAAAAAAAAAAAAACATACCTTTAGAATTTGTCCTACAAGGACTTGAATTCCCAGAAACAACTCACGTGTTGGATGCATTCCTTTAACGGGAAGTACAGCGTGGAGTGCTAGATGAGTTCCCCAATTCTATTGTTTATACATGGTTTGAAAAAAATACCATTAAAAATCCAATACACGTTTAAGACAATGTGTACCTCTTTTCAAAAAAGCAGTATTTTGCAGCGCATATCACTTGCCATTTATTACTATGAGTCTGAATTTATATTGACGAAAAAATACTGTAGCGGAAAAGTATCGTAGCTGCAGAATTTTAGAACGGCAAAATATCACTAGGGAAACGATATTTTGCAGCTGAGACATTTTCCCACAGCAGTAACTCTAGATCAGGTCTAACCAAGGAGGTGGTTGGTTTGGGATTGCATGATACGCTATATCTGGAATAAAACTTCAGAATATCCATCAACATGAATGAACCTCTTATAATTGAAGTTGTTTCTTTGCTAAATTGATTGCGAGTTTCATACACCTGCATATAGATGACATAAAAACAACTTTGATAAACAAACCAGTGTTTTTATTTAGTAGATTATATAGGAGCACTGCAACTATGGCTAAAAGTTTTGCATCACACTCTATAGAATTAATTATTTTTGCTTCATAAAGTCAAATGAAAACTGCTGTACATTAACATATTGAATTAAATATCACTTTGTAGTTTTCCAAAAATTGAAAAATGTGACATTTTGAAATCTAACATGAAACACTGTACTACTATTGTAGCTTTTGCAATATAATTTTGTAGTTTCTTGATTGCATGATGTTAAATAAATAAATATATATATATATATATATATATATATATATATATATATATATATATATATATATATATATATTTTTTTTTTTTTTTTTTTTTTTTTTTTTAATGATGTCTCATCCTAACATACTAGGTGATGCAAAACTTTTGGCCATATATGTAATAATATTTGAGTACATATCCTGTGGTGTGGTACTGACAACTTTACCATTCATTTTTTTGACAACTTTGTAAGAAAAGTCAGTCGCGTAGTGTATTCCACTCATGTGTGCCCGGCTAGCGGTATCGCACTGTAAAAATGCCCAGTGCTGCCACCCCGCTCATATGTGTCCCAGGCTTAAGCAACCCATCCACACCCTCTCCACTCTCTGTGTGTCTCTTACCCTCTGTCCTGAGGCTATTTACACTTCATTTCTCACTGTGCCCTTTGCTTAAAGTATTGGCTAGGGTTAGCTTTGTCTTCTCCTTTTAAGATTGTAAAGGCTAAACAAGCCTCCCACCCTCACTTATTGTTTATTTTTGATCATTCAAGCCACAGGCCGTAGAAAAGAAAGACGTTCTTTTAGCATTTTTTTATTTTTGTGATCTGGACGCATTGAGCTGAATTTGTTGAAAATACCATTGAGGAAGCTTTGCCACACAACTCGTAAAAAGCATCCACCACCAATGATTCATGCTGCACTCTACTTTTTCTGTACAAACAGTTTCATTTGAAACAATGGCAGTAACATAGCAGCACATCCAATGTATAAGAAGATAGTTATTAAATGAGGATATAGGCCAAAATAATATATCATTTCTCACAAATCTTTTATCAACAGGTCTTCAGCTGGTTTATACTTCAGATGGGTTTTGAATGACAGGCATACACAAATCTTCATGTGTACTGCTGTTTATCAATATTATAACTCTGGGGCAATGTAATTTCAAACATGTAATTGAAAAGTCCAATAGTATATCCTATTCATTAAAACTATGGGTTTTTCAGGAAGGCCGTAGCTGATTTAGATGCAAAGTCATGTAATTGAAAATATATCTTATATGGTGTCATTGAGATAAATTACTTCAGACCTGACATCGATCCAGTTACTGTTTTTTTCTTCTCCATTTATATCAAACACAGTCTCAGTGGAATAAGATGCAGTTTTAAGGAAGACTCTGTTTATTAAAACCATAACTTTTCACTTCAATAATATCTTATTTAAATGGAAAAAAAATGCAATAGAATTTTTTTTTTTTTTTGCCTTTCTCTTCAGTTGGAAACTCTTTCAGACAAATGGTTTCACTCACATTGTTTTTCACCTCATTGAAATACATCTGGGAGAATACAAAAATCTAAATACAGATAGAAGACTTCAATGGTGAAAAAAAAAATCATGGATATTGCAATATTTCACATTATCCCCAGACTTTACTTAGGATCAACTCATTGATGATAATACCATTCTCAAATAAACCAAACCCAAGGAGACATTGATTGTTGGATTAGAGGTGTGTTGATACCTCTTGCCCTAATTAAGGAGAGAAAGTTATAAAACTGAAAACAGTGTTGGTTGAAGCAGTTTTAGAGGCTGTTAATGATTTGGGTTAATATTACAAGATTAATTTATAGATTTGCTGACAAATACACTTTTCAGCATATCACTGTATACATGTGCATCCTATTCAGTTTGTATGTATCTGTTATACATAGTAATGTACTTCTATTTTGAAGTGTATCCGGACAGGAATACAAAAAGTAAAGCCAAAAAATGCAAAACACAACAGCTTAGCTGATTGGAAATACTATTAATAATACCAAATTATCCACGGTATAAGACCAGTACTGAAGGAATAGGAAACCAGATCCAGCTTCAATAGAAACCTACAAGTAAAACCAAACCAAGAACAAATCACTGAGAAACAAACAACAAACACAGAAACAATAAGTTTGATCATGCCCCAGACCCAAGACACACAAAACAGACAACAAAAGAAAAAGACCTGAAGATATCTATACAAATAATCATGATTCAAAAACAGCAAAGAGACCAACAACAGTTGCAGTGATGCCAGGAAACAAACAAAAGTGAGATACATACACTGCTACAAACACTGGCAACAAGAATAAAACCAGTTCAAACAGATGGGATAAAAACTTTCACAAATTACACTGTGGTACCTGCCCAGATCAGTATCACCACATCCATTCAAAGTACAACCACATTGACTTACACAAGGAAACAATATGTTTGTTCTTTCCAAGCCCCCTACCGCTACATACCAAAATAGTTACTATTATTATGAATAATTCAAAAGATTAGATCAATATTTTAACATTGTATTACTTTTATTTAATTCAATTTGCTACCAATGAGGATATGTTACAGTAAACAACTTGATGGCTGGTTGTTTGCTACGTGCTACACACAAGACCAGCATGCGCTCAGGGGCAAGATTATTTTCTGCAAATTGTCATTTGTACCTTTTTTTCTGGAAGGCAAATGGCATGTTTGCTAGTTTAAGATGTTTGCTTGAATGAAATTAGAGTGAGGGATGTTGCACACACGCAAGCATGTTACAAGATCCCTCTTTCTTTCAACCATTTGTGAAGAGGAATTGATTACATAAAGAGGTAAAACAAATACAACAGAGTGAAATGATATTACACAAAACTAGGTTTAGGACACAGCCATTTTGCAGCAGATATACAGTGTTCCCATTGCATTCCTTTAACTGTGCTGTTTTTATAGTAATGTGCAAGTGCATGTTGCAATAATTTTGCTTTTTTTGTAAGGAAGGTGGGTAAAATTTAAGAAATATATTTTTATCTAAATCAAATGTTTTCATCTATGGACTGGTTATTATATGCAGCTGGGATAAATTGTGAGCTCTCAGCATACAATTAATGTAGATATCAGTTTTCCTCAGCAGTAGTCTCAATGTTATGAGAGAAATTATTTAGTATGATATTCAAAATCTCCGAGCATCAAAATGCACATTTAAGAGCTGCATTTTTAACACCATGAAAGCTGGTAACTGTTCCCTTGGGATAGTTATTTCAAAGAGCTCTTTTTCTTTTCTTCATATGCAAAACTCTACACTCCCTGCACCCAAAGTTTTAAATCCTGATTCTATCCAACATAGTGTACTTTTGCATCAATAACTGTCTTGCTCTTTCAAGTATTTCCTGGAGGAATTCCATTGATTTCAGCCATTCCTTCTTTCTTTTGTGTCACCTGTAGGCATCACAATGTGACTTCAACATACATTCTCTGAGAAATCCCCTGTGAAACCTGTTCTGGGTATTGCTTCTGGACCAGAATAGAAATACACTGATTTTTTCTTCTTCATTACTTTATAATATATCATTCAGTTCAATGGCGTAACTCAGTATTAAGTATGTATATATAATAATACATTCATACTAGTAATAACAATAATATCAAGACGGGGAAGAAGCATATTAAAAGGTACAGAAAGCAATAATAGAGCTGCATTGTGGATCTTTAATATTCTATAATGCATATACAAATGCATGGAGTACAATTAGTACTGCACCATGTGCATTGTTTTCCCCTTTGATTTAAAGACAATCTACATAAGGAGAGTACATGTGTGAATGGACAATCTGCTGTAGACATGGTTTTATTAATGGAGTACCTCTGCACTTCATTCTGACAATAGCAAGGTTATTCACTGCCTTCTGGTGGTATAAGAAGGCAACACCGTCTCTGTAGCTGGAACCTGCTTTTTCATAATTGTCAACTGTAAATAGTAAATTGTACAGTAAATGCTATTTAAAACATTTTCATATTAACACACCCACTGTAATGCTATCACGCCAGGTGAGATAAATATCATTTAAATGTGTGGTGCAGTGTATTTTTAAAATCACAGAAACTTTGAAAAGGGGTTTGAAAAAGACTACACAAAACTCTGGTATTATAGAGATGGACAGATATATCCTTCCAGTCACGTAAAGGCCTTCTGCAGTGCCGTGTCTGAAATAGCCACTATTTAATTACTAAATCTGTATATTATATTAATGCATTTTAACATGTAATTGTTTGCGATGTGCACATCATTAATTTGACTGTGAGACTTCTAAAATAAATATTAAGGTTACCTTACCTGTTTAGTAATTACAAGATGATGCTTTTTTTTTTTTTACTGTACTTTGTCTCTAGCCTACAACACCTGCAACAAACCAGGTATTTTTTGGTTTAGTATATAGAACAATAAGTTAATTTAATAATGTAAAAATATAGGAACTATATCGAATTCATTTTATTTGCGTAAGTCTACCCTAATAAAACAAATGACTACACTGGACTGAAAATTTTAAAAGAACATTACGAATATGTACGTAAACCTAAAATCTGAATCCTGCTGAGAGCCTTTTAACAGAAGGAATAATGAGTCTTTGTTATATGAGGTGCTATCAATTTTCATTCATTTGTAGACCTATACATGTACAGACCAGTCAGATAACAAATATGTTAAGCATATTGAAATACGCTTTTATATATCAGTTCTACCATACCGGTATATACAGTAATGTTGCAATCACAACACTATTTCATGATATATTACTAAAAACAAACAATATACTGCAAATTAATTATTTGCACGTCTCAAACAAAAGTTAAAAAATACATAAAAATACATTAATATAATATACAGATTTGATATTTAAATAATGGCTATTTCAGACACTCGTTGCTGCAACAGGTCGTTATGTGACTGAAAGGATCACATCACATTAGCCTATCTGTGTGTCAATAATCTCTATGGTACCTACGCTTTATGCACGCCCACCTGATCGCAAAATGGTCAATTTGCATGTGACTTTCGTGGCTTTGCTTGATGTCAAGGATAGTAAAAAGGATAGGACAATGATGTCATAGATGAACAGAGTTAAGACAGGTGTGAGTGTCTGGAGCCCAGAAAGGATATTCTTGTTCAGATTGCGCACGATAATATAGTGGCAATGAATACATTATGCAGGTATTTTGCAATGACACATAGTGTCCAGTCAAGTTAGAAGAAAGGCTGGAGTAATGCTGCTGTGACTCTCGACTGTATATATGCTATATATATTATATATATATATATATATATATATATATATTATATATATATATATATATATATATATATATATATAAAATATTGTGTGGCTCAGTAATATTAAATGGCCAGTAGAGAGCTAGCTTGCTCCACAAGTTGAAAGCGAATGTGGATGTTAATGTAGTCACAGATTGTTTCGTTTTGTAAATAACCTTAAAGGCATACATCTAGATAAAATAAAAAGTGACATAGGTACAATAAAGCATTGCAATACATTGAAATAATAAAAGCTCTGCCAAAAAAAAAAAAAAAAAAAAAGCTTCAGGCATTGGAGCAACATTTAGGAGCAGGAAAGGGTTCTACGGCTTTGGTAGTGGAAAAAGTAATTGAAGGGCAAATGATGTAGTTCTGGATTCCTGGTGTGTTTAATAATTGTTTTGCAATGTGCAGAATGAGAAATAATGGTTTACATATGGATGATAAGTGTGTCATTATCCTCACTAGCAACGAACATTTAACTAGTCTGTTGTGTTGTTTACATTACTGTTGATTCACTCTGCCAGCAAACAACATTACATTGTCATTTCTTACTAAATGAATACTGTATGTTGGCTCACTTAATGTTTCATATATCAAGACAAATGTTGAAGATATACTGTAACAACATATAAAAACCTTCACCGTTGAATTCTTCTATTTTTATATGTGACACCTTCCTTGTCTTAATATTCCAGAAGTAGTGTATTTCTTGAAGTTTGTTGCTCAGGCAGTAGGACAGATTTTATAACTGAAGAAAATGCATTACAAAAGTAAGGGATAAACAGCAATAAGTGTTAAATCAGTAAATCTAATTCACTGTTTCGAGTGCCGTTAGACACGAGAAACTGGATGATTTTCTTACCGATTCAACACCATGAGTTGTTTTGGCCACTTAAAACATTTCTTCCTAATTGAGATTCAATTGATTGTTAATTTGGTAATTTGATTAGATTTTTTCTCTTTTGTTTTGCTTATTTTAAGTTAAAATGTCTGTCATATTGTGGGAATGTTGTCATGGGTTTCTAAGAGTTTGAGTTTGAAATCCCACTTACAAAGTGTTGTAGACAAAAGAAATGCAAAAGCTGAATTAAATCTAACGTCTGTGTAATTGTTGGAGATTTAATAAGTGATGATGAAATTGATGTTGTTCCTGAATTCAGTTGAGCTCAGCTGACCAGGTGATATTCAGCATCATAACAAATTATAATGTGTCTTTAAATGTCAATGTTTCAGTGTCATTATGGAAACTATACTGACACAGATTCTAAAAAAGTACATCATAATAGCATATTGTTTTTGGGAGATTTCAACTGGAATAGAAGGTAGCCTAAAATATGTATGTATTTGTATTTTAAAATGTGTAAGGGAATTTCACCATTGCATCTGTTAGCTGAATAAACCAGTAAAAAAATAAATAGTTCTTTGCCTTGGAACCAAGATTAAATGATACAGTATATGAACATACTGTAATATTTAATTGATATTTTGTGCATTTGGTATAATTTTCCATTGTTGTTTCTGATTACATTATTGCGATTTTTAAAAAATAATATTGCAAATAAGATCAAATACCTCAGCTTGCACATTGCTGGAATTCAATGCTGGAAATATGCACGTGAGAAGATTGACAATTCACAAAATTATAAAGAAAACAAATATTCTATAATTGGGATGAAATGACAGAGCACAATACCTATTGAATAATGACCCATCATAGAATGAGAGAATGTGCATTACGAACCCAGAACACTATCCTATCTTACCTTGGGATAGACAAAGCTATATATGTGTGTGTGCGTGTGTGTGTGTGTGTGTGTGTGTAGGTGTGCGTGTACATGTGTGAGTACAAGCATTTTGAAATACAAAGACTACCAATAAAATGTTCTGACACATATAACAGATCATCAGTTAGTATATTATTATAAATTTAGAGAAAATCCCATAATATTCGAAACATACATTTTTTGTTTTTTGCAAAATAATACATGATGAAGAAATAATTATCTTACTAAAAAGTTGACAAATATGAAAAGGACATGACAAACAATGCATGTTCTTCTGTCCAACTCATTATGAAAATTAATAAAGAATAATGCAATAACTATTCTATGCACTGGCTAAAGTATATATGACCAATACATGTAGTATTAATTTTTTTCCAATTGTTTGGCGCACCCACTTCTATAACTGACTTAATAACTATATTGGAAATCCAATGCAATTTTACAAGGGGATTTAACATGCAAGGAGGTTAATGGATGGCATTGTAGTGAAGTCCTTCTAGAAATGTAGAAGAAAAATAAACAAATACATATACAATTAAAAAAAAAATGAAGTGTGCTAAAGGTATCTGTATTGTTTAAAATATTAAAATGTTACAGTAAACTTGTCTTTTGAGTTATGAGACCAAAACCTTTGAATTAATTTCTGTTGAAATATGTTGAAAATTAAAACCACAAACCACTGGATTTTATGCAATACATTTCACACATGGCTACATTTTCCTTTGTACCCTTACACAATGAGTTTAAACTGAAACAAAACAGCAAATCAAGCATCATTTTAAAGTTGTGAGACAATGATAACAATGTGGTTTCTGACCACCTTGTAAAAGTTCAGAGCAGCTAGGAAGGGCTTTGTTAAATAAAGTCATATATCAAATAGACTTTCATTACTTTATAATATAAAGAGCAAGATCCTGTTTTTTTTTTTTTTTTGGTTTTTTTTTTTTTTTTCGGTATCAGCATATACAAATATTTCCTGAGTTATTTAACTTCCTTTCAAATGCAAACCAATTTAAGTTTTTATCAACAGTCATTCTTACAGGAAGAAGTGTTTAACTGTAAAATGAGTCTCAATGTAGTGATGTTATCTATAATGTATAGTACTGTACAGTAAATACACTTTAGGTTAACATTGCATCTTTTAATATATTGTTTCTTGCGCCAACAAAAATAAAAAGTAAACAGATTCATTTAACAGCATTAAATAAATTATCCTCAATAACTGTACATTTTGCGTTGCTTTTACTCAGCAAAAGTTTTCAAAGATTATCTTAATTAGTAGCTAGAGGTGGTATAAGAAAGAGGAGGTAAAGCAAAACATTTTAATAGTAAATTATTTTAGGGGCATAATCATAAAGCTTTAGGGCAGCAGAAGAGGCACTGAGATCCAATACATTTACTGGCACATTCATATTTCATGATAATGGACCACAGTACAGTATATTATACTGTCATTCTTTATAGTTATGTTATTAGATTTTGTTTTGTGGATTATTTTATTAATTGATGTATCTTTTAATTTTGAAACAATTAAGGTGTAATTAATTTTTTAATTGAGGTATAATGTATTAATAAGACACTGTAATTACAGTAATATATGGTATTATCAATGCTTGCTAATTATGTATCCATTTTTTAAAAGAGAGTGTTATACCACCTTTATGGCTAGGCTATATTAAGATGTAATTTTAATAATTATAAAATCACAATTATGTTAATCCATCTGTTGACTGTAAAATGTACATGATGAAGTTTTTTTTAGCATGTTAAATTATTGCTTATTTGCATAGGCCATTATGGTATAACTCATAACTCATAAAGTCTGGTCATTTATCTGTCAGCATGCAAAGATATGGAAACACTAATGTTATGTTGCTTTACATTCAGCTACTGGTAGCATAGTTGACTATGTCATAGTAATCTGTCATTTGCCTGTTAAGATGTAAGATGTTTCTAACACAAGAACAGTACAAATGAAAGAGCTGTTAAACTAATTTACATTCAATAGATATAAAAGGACTAAAAAGGGAGCATACAAATGAGTTGCCACTAAAAAATGTAAATGTACAAGTGACAAAAAATAAATATATAGATGACTCATATTTTCAGGTATTATTTGCAAACAGCAAGTGTTTTAATAATATTCCTGGTGTATATTCCTATTAGTAATAAATGTGGTGATGATGCTGTTCAAAATGAAGGTCACAGAGACCCCTGCAGAGCTTTTATAGAAACTGGCTCATAACTGTAGAACTTCACTTGAGGGAGAAGGGACCCCTAGTGGCAGAAACAGGCAACTGCTCAACTTGCGACAGTGATAGTAAAGACAAGGACAGAACAATTAACCCCGTGGTTCAGTTGTGCTATCCCACAATATAATGCACTACTGGCGTCATTACTGGAGCCCAGTCAGAGGTGGAGACTGAATGGGTAGCGAGGCCAAGGAGGCAGGCTGAGAATTGTAAAAACAAGTTAGAGCACAACAAAACACAGAGCAGGGTGGAGCATAAGTGGCACCGTGAAGCCCAGAGGGGTATGGCAAAGCCCACCAAACAAAATGCATATAAAACAAACTAGGGAGAACTGCTCCTATAAGAGTTTCTCGCAAGCAAAGCACAAAAAATGTAACAATGTAAGCAAAAGCCTGGCAATGCATAGGGAAGAACAGATGGCAGAAATTAAAATGACAAGTGGGGTCTGCAGTGCTGTGTGACAATACGCAAATGCAAAAAGCAAGACAAGAGAATGAGTGTTTTCGACCCAGGGCTTAAATAGGAAGGTTAATTGATAGATCGGCTTGTTGCTCCCCGAACAACACCCAGTGGTTACAGCACCGAGCTGTATTGGTCAATGCAGACTAAATTAATATAACCTTCTGATCTTCTATGTCATTCACAAATTAGTAGTGTTGTAGTTTTCCATCCACTTCACACTTGGTTATTTTCCAGCTCCGTGACAGGCTGATAGGCTTGATTTCACCCAAATACACACACTTCACCTGCAGCCCCATGGGCAGTGCTTTAGTTTGATTTCTGTGGTGAGGTATTATACTGAACTGTGAAACTGCAGATACAGAGGCATATTCATCTCTTTTTATTACTACATCACATACAACAAAAGGTTCAAAAGCACCAGTTTAACATTTGATTTGAAGGAGGCCTTAAAACATATTGTTGACATTGTTATGTATGCAGGTTATGTAACATGTTGACAAGATCCTTAGATGGTTAATAGAATAGGCCCAATTATGACCGCAGGGCAAGACACTAACACTAAGACAAGGTTTTTTAGTGCCTGATTATGGGGCGCAAGGTTGGTGCAGACGACAGCAATGAGACTGTGAAATGATTTCGGTACGATGTTTTGCTGAAAGTTTTTATGGGTGCACTACCATCAAGTGTTGTCCAAACATTTGGAGAGTGTCCGCATTACCATTTTTACCAAAGTGATTTTGAAGATGGGATAAAGGTGTGTCTTTGTGATCCAAGCATACATCCGCAGGTGTTTTCAAAAAGCAAACGCTGGTGCAGGGAAGCTACTGTGCACACCATGAATAGACATGCTGTGAGGGACACGACTGGAGACATGCAGAAAAAAACTATTATTATTTATTATTTGTTTATTTAGCAGACACCTTTATCCGAGGTGACTTAGAGACTAGGGTGTGTGAACTATGTATCAACTGCAAAGTCACTTACAGCTATTAACGCGGGTTAAAAAAATGTGTAAAATGTAAGTTACAGATAAACCTAAATGTATTCAAACAAAAACAAGGTTTTCACTGATGCTTAGTTCTCTTTTCATGTTGTGCGTGTCTTCATCCTGCACAAAGCAGTCATATCAGCATGAGTGATGACTGCTCTGTTCAAATGAAAATGTTAAACTCTCTGATAAATAAAAAAAAAAAAAAAGAAATTATGTCTATCTGCATTAATTTATTTAAACAGGATCTGTGATGCTTTCTGGCCTTTGATCTGCATGTTTGAAATGCTGTCTGTTTCCACATGGTTCTGCCATTCACATGCAGATAAAAATACAACAAAACACTTTCATTCTGCGGGAACAATGCCCTTTTTACAGAAAGGACATTGTTTTGACAGATAAAGTAGGCATTTGATAAATTGAAACAGGTTCTGAATTATTTTTGGGAATGTGTGCTACATCTGTCTGCTGATTTTCCACTGAAGCACTGCTTAACTTTCTTGTCTGATTGTGATTTATTGAGATACAATAGAGGTTAAGAAAATTTCATGGCTCTGTTCTTCAAATTTGTATGCGAATCAAACAGCGTATGTTACTGTTTATTACACTTAACATACAAAAGGACATCAAGAAAAAAACAACATATAGAGAATTGTGTTTATAGGAACCCTAACATACAGGAATACCATTTACTGTTTCTTCAGTTTTAGACTGTATTACTTAACTATATTTAAGATACTGCTACCAACAGCAGGTGCAGAGCAGACAATAACATCGTAACTCTTTCCCTTAATTATTCAGCCAATATTCTTCAATCATTAACAATATGGTGTATCATGTATCAGTTTTACTACTTCCCTATTAATGTTTACTGCTTATGCTCTCTATGTAGGTTTAAGTATCTGTATAGGTTTAAGTATTAGTCTGTTTAAGTATTAACAGCATTTTACAAACAATATATTATATCCTTTTCTTTAAATTGGATTGGAAGCTTAATGAACTTTCATTACAATACTGAACAACACAGTCTTGAAATTTTCATAGAAAAATCACAGTATATTACATTAAAAAGTTTTTTTTGTTTGTTTGTTTTTTTCTTAAATGTTACCATAATTAAAGATCATAGATGTAAAGGTAATTTTAGCTCTGAATAAGTAAACCCCTAATATTTTCAGATTTTGAGGTGTTGCTAAAGGAAAATGTGTAAGATGTGCAGATTGAAGAGGCCCCCATTCCGTCTTTGTAGACAATCCATTTCCACAAACAGATGAGGGCTGTATTTAAAAGCAGAGTTATAAGGTGGCAGTGGAAAAAAATCATGATAATTTATAAAAACTGATTTTAAACATTTACTATTAATAAGGACCTTTTCAAACAAACATGTATTAGTGGAAATGCTGAACCATAGACATGTGTTTAGTGATGTATTGTTTATGTGAGTATGTTTGCTGTAATAATCAGGGAAATTAAGTCCTGAACATGCATTTAGGCCTCAAAAGAAAATTAGAAAGAATTTGCAGATGTTCACCTTGGCCATACAACATTTTATACATTTATTTTGTAGGAGTATTATTTCTATTCAGTGCTGATAGATATTATTCAGCAATGCTAGGTGTTTCAGTAGAACAGTGAAGAGCAACACATAACCATATTTCATTCTATCCCCCTGTTTAGGTTAAAACAAAATAAACAAATAATATACAAAAATATGTTTGATAGTGACTACCAAAACTCTTATATTTCACTGTGTGCTACTTTCTGAGGTTGATTAGCCACAATGGGAATTTTGACTATAAAATCTGTCACTGGAAAACAGTATTAGGTGTGGAAAAACTACATTTTACAAATGTGTTGACAACCAGGTAATCCTTTATAGGTAAGTTATTGACAGCTTTATGTTTGAATAAACACTTAGCCCATGTGTTGCTTTTGGGGGTTTAGTTGATCTCATGCATATGGCAATATTACCTAAACTTTGGCAACTTTCCTAGATTTCACATTTTAGTAAAATATCACTTTCCAAACTGATTAAAGTGAAGTATTCCATGAACTATGTTGGTTTGTTTCACACAAGCAGAGCTTGGCTTACCTTTAGCTATTTGCCACATCATTTACTTTTCATATTTGCATCATAACAGATTTTTTTTTTTTTTGCTAACAATAAGGAATATCTACTTTTCTGAGACAGAATCAATAATAACAGTACATCATCTATACAGACATATATAATTGTACCATGAAAGAATCACCATTTACTATTGTGAGCGTGAGCAACGACTGTGCAGTGTGGATTCAATAAATAGACACTTTATTTTCAATAAGGGGTCAAGATCACACTACACAAATCAGTCAAAACATTTGTCAAACCATTGTTCAACTGTAAGGTCATACTAGTCATAGCATTCTTACAGGAGCTCGCAACACTTCTTGACATTTGGTATATTTAAATTTGGAAAGAAATGTTTTCCACAGCAACAGCACTGTAATGGGATATAACTTTATAGTACCCTTCATAATGTCCAATTGCCTTTCACAATAATGTATTCATGATACACCCACGCCTCGTTATATTGCCCCTTGCTATACTGCAGATTCAGATATATCTCGGCTCTGGAGCTGGCTCCCCATTTTTACAGTCTAACTGTATATTCCTCAGCTGCATATACGTAGGCACTTAGAATTACTGTGTGTTTTATTTCGTACTGCACATCACAAACAAAAATATACAAAACAATTAAAAACAAAGTATTAATATCATATTGTTAATATATACACATGCATTGCACAATAACACAAAGCAAATGAAATATCTACTTTCTGAAGCGTTTTTTTAAGCAAAGCACTAGCAAAAATCACAGGGCAGTGATGTCAGTTGGCAACAAGCCTCCTATGTTGGGAATGGATTCTTTCAATGCAGCGGTTTGGTCATTTGAGAAAGGAGAAGAAGATTGATGATTCAAACAGTACCCTCTGCAGCTGATTTGTATTAGACCCCGACACCCGCAATGTATCGAGTGGGGTGTATCTCAGTCTAATGTTTGCATGACACCTTGGAACTGTATATAACTGAATAATGATAATTACTGTTTTTCACTGGTCAAATTGTTTTATAAAACATTCAGTCATTTTAATTGTACGCTAATGCTACACCACCTCAGCTTTCACTGTACAGCAGCACCCTCTAATAAAATAAACAGCAAGTCCTCACAGAGGATTTTCAAAGGAATAATTTTGTAATGTGTGTTTTACCTTTTCTCATTTATCACTATAACAAAACATGCTGCTAAGTTGCATTTATTCATGTTGCATTAATCTGAGGCTTTGTACAAAAATACAGGCCGGAGGTTACAGGCACACGACTGCCACATGCTGCCCCTAATAGAGAGAAGATTAATAACAAGTGAAAATGGAACTCCACTATTTTGTTCAGGCCTATTTTGGTTGAAATAATAACTCCCATAATTCATTATAAGTTTTTGGCAATCGGAAAGAGGACAAAGCTATAGTATGAGTTAAGCGTTTATAATTGTTGTGAAAGGATGCTAAAACTATGCCATGTATAATTACACTGTAGTTAACGTTTTTACATACCTTCTGTGATTGTGAGGATGGAACTTCAAATATTAAAAGTCAGATCATTTCCCGATCATGCAGTCTTGTTGTCAGCATGTGTATTAAATATTGTAACTACAGTAGTTTGTATCTACATTGCAGTTTATCTACCTGTATTTTAAGTGTATTCACTTTTTAAACCAGTAACTATAAATACGGAGGAGTTGCTAGGTCACATCTTTTATTTAACTTGATGTAGAATGTGTTCTTTGATAAACATCCATGTGACTGTTGTATGCTAAATTCTAAATGTGGAGACGGCCAGTAGGGTCTAGTTATAATACAACCTCAGAAATGCCATCAACCAGTCAGAAACCTTAAAAAAAACTAAATGTAAAAAGATCAAAACTTTGTTGAAAAGGTAAATAAATACAGTATGCTATTTCAATCAACAAAAGCACAGCATCAAAATAATAACATGTTTATGCAAAGTCTGTACAACTTCAGCTGCATTAATAAGTACCAGAACATACAAGTAATGCATTTGTTTTAAATGCTTTGAACAAATTAGCAATAAAACTACAGAAAACATGTTTGTACTTTCTAACCAAAGTTAGTTACTGTTCTCTTTATTATTATTAATGATTAATGTTAGCATTGACCATAGCTTTTATCTTCTTCTGCCACAGTAGCTTTTCAGACTACTAAATGAAGAATATATCAAAAGACCATCTATGAGAAGCAAAAAAACAATCTATTCCCTCCACTCGGTGACAGAAATGAGTAATTCCTTGGGTAGGACTGGGTGTTTTCCAGTCTTTTAGCCAAAGGAACATTAAACATGTAAATCATTGGTGAGTATGTTAGGCAATCATTCTTCCACTTGTAGCAGAAAGGAATGTGGTTCAGTTAGATAATAAAACTGAAAGGGTTCTTTGTTTAATTGGGAAGGCATTCACAGAAGGTATGAAAATGAGTATATTAAAGGAATGACATTACCTTTACAGTGTCATTATGTATTACCTCAGTATGCTAGTAATGTCATGATTTCATTTCAATGTGTTCATTTGCAGCAGGGTTAAACATGACTCATGCATTCCTTTCAAAAACCTTATGACAACAAAGGCTTACCTTTAAATGAATTTTAATTGGGGAACATGCAGATCATTTTAAGTACCACGCTATAGAGCAAGAATATTTAAGCTTCTTCTAGGTACCGTATAATTTCCTGTGCTAAAGGTCAAGTTGTTTTGGAGCATTGGTTATGTTTACTGTAACTCAGAACGGAACATTCTAGTTCTAGAATTCTGATGTTCTAATACCATCATCATAGCTAGCTGTATATTTTGTAGTGAAGAGAACAGCAGACAATGGTAATGTTGTCAAAGGCATTAAAAAACTGTTGAAGGATTACTACTCTAAATGAAGTGATACGTCTGACTTGTATTGTATTTCTTTATATGGACGCACAGAAGCCAAAATACTTATATTCTTTGGAACGGATATATGTACATCTCATAAATTAGTTTTAATATTCTGTTTTAGCCAGAAAAATCTATATGTGCTTTATATTAGATCCATTAATCCTGAGTGATATCTACTGGATTTAACCTAAAAACCTTCAAAACAAAAATACTGCAATCAATTTGATTGAATGAATTCTTTTTTTTTTTTTTTAAACAAATTAAACCAAATTATATTGTTAGAATGAAGTTGAGTGGTTGTGCTTACAGTATGTAAACAGGTTATCCTTTATTAGAAAGATTCCTATTGGAAAAGAACAAAGGCACTGCTAATCAGTACTTCAGACATACAGCCTTGAATGCAGAATAGAAGAGAACATTTTGAATCAGATATTTTCTTTGTGAAAATCTTCTTTGTTTTTTTTATTTTTTTAATAAAGGCTTGCAGAAATTCTTTGCATTGCACTCTAGTTTTTAATGATAGATGGCTCATTCATATGCAGAAAAGTTTAATCCTCTGATGTCCCTGCATTTCTTTGAGACCAAGATAAATGTGGGGCTCAATCTGACTAGCAGCCTAATGATAGGACATGGACAGATCTGAATATGCTTTTTGATTGTATGATCTAATTAAAACAAGAACTATGTAAGTTGTATCCATTGAAACTAATTGGGAACTTTGCTGAAACATTTTTAGAAGACGAGTTGGGTATTATAGATATGAGTAATTAAATAACCTGTTGTCTAATAACACTGTCCTGTTTGTGTAATTGCTATAAAGTATAGTAGGCTACATTTGGCAGCTTTTTCCTTTTTCAGTCTTACTTGAGTGTTTATTTATTTATTTATTTATTTATTTTATACTGTAACAGATATGTCAGACTGATTCATGTGATGAAATGTGTGAATATCAGATTTCCTTAATTTATATATTATTATATGTTTGGTTTTTTTTGTTTTTTTGTTGGGTTTTTTTTTTTTTAAAATAGGCCTAGATCAAATCTAGTTTTAAAATGGCAGTGAAATCGAGTTTGTTCAAAATCATAAAAAGGGATTTGTTATCAACTCATCCAATAAGAACAGGAATTGCAATCAGATACATATGACAGATGGGAATGTATTGTAAAACAGACATGAGATGGGGAAGTAAGCAACTTTCACACAATTCACATTGCACACGTGCTTAGATAGTAAATGATTTTCACAGGAACCCAAGAGTTAATGCCGTTCCCCACACTACCATTGTTGGGTCAAAGCTAAACAGTTGTTTCAGCTAGGAGTTTAATGACATTGGCTCACTGCCTGCAGTATAATTTACTATTTTTATTAGTCTGTCAATATTGTACATTACGGCCCTCGATGTGTCTCATTGAATGTGAAACAATTCATTTAAACAGGAATAAAAACAGGACATGGCTAATGCATGTTCTTAATAGCTTAGATCCAGATTAAAGCCTTTGAAGTAGGCAGTACTAATTAATTTGAATTTTTGTGATGAAAAGACCCATGGTTGTTTGGGATACAGCACATCACTATTGTGTAAATAAAAATTTCTGAGTGTAACATTTTATTTTACACCCCACAGGTTTTAAAACAATTAAGTTATTCCTCACTTTGAAGTCAAATGAAAATGCCGGTGAAGGGTTTATATAAAACAGTCTTTGATCATGCTGGTTTATTCTTATTAGCTGTTACAGCCACTGTACATGCAGTCACATAAAGGAAAACACAACTAAGTATTTAGGACTACAATTTAGGGAGATAAATTGATCCATTTTAAATGCAATAACCCACAGACTATAATGGCTGTTGTTGGAGCTGTCCTTTGTTGGAGATTATCAATCCTCTTAGCAGCACCTGGTAATTTGCATAGTTGCCTCAAAGGACAGTGTAGGAACAGGAATAGGAAGTAATAATTCAGTTTTACTTAGTATGTGTCATACTCCTCCATCCTTAGCTGGAATGTCAACATTGTATTAGTTAATTTAAAAAAAAGGGATTCTTTTCCTGATTAGTTACTAAACATCCCTCTTCAGTATATTGGACTAAACATCCCCCTTCAGTATATTGGCTAATGGCCATTCACACATGTATGATTGTATTTGTGCATTACATTCATACATACTACAACACCAGTTATGATATAGTTAGGCCATGTCATTTTGATATTTTATTTAATCTAGTCCATCATCTGAAAGAAACAATTACACCTAAAGAGTTATTTAGTATGGGTTTGAAATATCTCAGTTATCTTAACCAATGTGTTATTCTTCGTGTTTATGTCACAGGTGACAAATTTTATGTGAGCTTTGTGTATTGTTTTTTTTTTTTTTTTTTTTTTTGGAATCTTCTCATCTCAACCCTCAGTTGATTTTATGTGTGTTGTGGCTGATTGTTGGGTAGAGCACTTTCGCCCCAGCAACAGGAGGTCCTGCCTGGTTAGCGCCACAGCCAATGGTGGCCAAGCAGGACTATATAAAGGGCTGGATTTGAGAGTAGAGGGATGGACATGTAAGACAGGAAGAACCAGGATGAGTGTGTGCAGGCAGAGGGTACAGCCTTGGGAGAATACGATATTGTGGAAGATTTACTGTTTTGGATTTTTTTGGGAAAACGACCATTGGCAACAAGAACTTTGTTGTGGGGACGGACCAGCACTGGAACAATATTCAGGGATGTTTTTTTTTTTTTTTTCTCATTTCTTTTTGTTGTGTCGGGAAAATATAGGGTGGTTGGTTGTTTTTATTGTGTTTTTTTATTCTGTGTGGCTATTGTACATTACCATTGGTGGGTGACAACAGCTTCAGTATTTAAGAATTTCAAAAACACGTTTTTTGGATGTACAACTAATAGCGATTTATTTTTGCACACTTTATTTTTTCCTTTTTTTGTTTTGCCTTGTTTTCCTTGGTGGAGCAAGGGACAGGTGTAACTGTTTTGGGTCCCAGTGTTTGGACCAGGACGTTTGGGCCCCCACGGATCCTTGATAGGGGGCAGATTGTTTTCCTTGATCTCTGGAAGAGAGGAAAGGACAAATAATAGTCAAGTTCATGCTGTTTTGTCTTACTTACCTGTATCGGCCGGGCCCTTGCACCCCTGTCTGGTGTGGTTGAGGCATTCTGTGGTTGACCTACCTTGCCTTCGGGTCTGGAGTCCAGCTTCCAGGTCGGGTTCGTTGGCGGCAGAATCGGGGCGAGGTCCGGGGAGCAAGGTGGAAGAAGGAGAGAGAGAGGAGAGAAACACGTGGTGAAAGACTGACCGAAGGGAAGTGATCAGAACCTCTGGGTGGAGGGTGTAGTTTACTTACCTGTGTGTCAGTTCCTAATGACCGCTTTTCTTTGCCCCAGTCTCTTCTCTCAGGTCCACAGGAGGCAACAGTGATGAACAGACGGAAAGTTAAAAAGTTACCAGGATATGATGACTGAAATGATTCAAAGTGAATCTAAACAACAATTCCAATTCATCAGTTAAGATTATTGTGCTGTGTCATACCCATAGCAAGCAGGTAGATATTAAAACAATATTTGTGTTTAAGTAAATACTGAAATGTGCTGCTTGTCACTGTGAGGGATGAAACCAGGACGAGGCATGATGAAGCATCAAGCAGCTCTATTTGCTGTCCAATTGCTGTCAATACTCTGTTGTAAGGTCCCCAACAATGAAAAGCACCTTCCAGATCTGTAGATGATATTGGCACTGACTTTTGCCTCTATGAATCCAGTCCAGTCCAGACCCTTGTTCTGATGACTATCCAGCTATTAAATTGATTAGTCCATAGCTTAGTTACAACCAGGTCTTTATTATTTCAGTGAAAGTAGGTGTTAAATGATGTAGCTAAGGACATGTATGGAACACAGTTCTAGGTTAAATTGTGCTGTTGTGGTAAAGTCTTCAGTAAAAGGTTCTAAGTGCATCAGAACAAATTATTAAAGTCATTTTACAGCATCACAAGGTTTTCATCACAGGCAGAGATATTGATGGTACGCATGTATGTATTTAGCATTATTAGTGTCATGAGAATCGATGCTGTCTATCTGATAGTGATTCAACCTTTTGTACATTTATGGTTTTGTTGCATACTGAAATGACTAATTGTAAATCAAGTACTTGGTAGAGATTCTTAATGTTGCTGTGGATTGGAAGAAAGTGGAGTGTCAGATTATACATTACAATGGTGTAACAGTACCTAGAACTCACAAACACTCAGTACCTCTGGAATGTTGAAAATGCCTGCTGTGTTTCAGTCCACAGTATTTCCATCGCAAAACCACACTGTGAAAGTGACTCACAGCAATTTAGAGTTCAGGCCAAAACTCACTGGCTTAACTTCTTTATGATCTCTTTTAATGATCTAAACAATTGCAGATCTCAATACTGCCACTCTTAAAAATTATTGCATTTAGCAATAATAATAATAAAGGGGTCACAAGCAACAGTAATAAAGAGTTGTTGGCCTTCAGTTCATTAAAATAGACCCACTTGCTAAAAACCAACACATGCTCATATGCATAAAATCCCATTAACAGATTTGTTTCTATCACAAAAATTTAAACAGTGTTAAATATTTCCTATAACATCTTAACACAACATTTTAGTATCTATGGACAAGTTTTCTGCTGCAACTGATTATTTCCAAGACAAAATAAATTTTCCTTAATTTATGTTCTGTCTCTCAGTTGACATTGTGTATCGGGCATAGACCATTATGGGTTGGGTACTCTGTTTTGCAAATGTGACCTGTGTAGTCATGCCATACTATATTTCAATATTTTGAGGCAATAGAAATCCCATTCAACTGATGACCAAAGTGAAAAAACAGTACGATTGACACATATTCTTTATTGAAGAAAATGGGAAAAAAATGCTTCTGTTGGACAAATTGCCAACAGGTCAAATAATTACTTAGGTTCAGTACAGTTTATGCAGTTAAACATATAAGCATTTTTTTCAACAATAATTACCTTCTATGACTAAAGAATAATTTCCTTAATGTCACTATAAGGAGTATCTGGGGAAGACATTTAGTTGGTTGAATATGCTTATATACATTGAACACAGCTCAGGATGTACAGTATCCGAAAGTAAAAAAAAAAAAAAAAACTGAATCTATCACCATGCACAAACAATGTTACTTAGATCTCTGACCCAAGGCCTTATTGTTTTCCCTTACAAAAATATTGGTAAGTCTCCTTCATCAGCGAACTGCCACCTTTCTGCTGAGGACATTATTTATGTCAGTAAATCATCTATGAATGAGGACAAAGCATGCCTACAGGAAAACTCTGACATTGTAATCCCTTTCTCAACACAAATTATTGTTTGACGTTAGGTAAACTAAAACCATAGTAGTTGTTTGCTAGCCAAAGGTGCCACAGTTAAACACAGGTTAGAACTAAAGAACATTTAGAAAATTAATACACTAGACATTGAACAGCTGATATATGCGTAAGATTGTAGGCCCGATTTAGATGACAGGGCAAACATTTAACTCTAGGATAAAATGCATTTGCCCCTGATTATGATTTTTAAAAAATGAGCATGTTTGCTTTGAGCGATTCCGATAAAGGTGCAGACAGGAGCACCTGCGTTTCAAACTAACCAGGTAAGGGAAGGTTTATTCGAAATGCAGGTTCTTTCAATCCCATTAAGAAAAGGGAACAGTAATTGGTGAAGGAGCGAGAGAGTAAGAGATAGAAAACACACTTTTTTCAAACAATTTTCCTTTATGTATACTTCTTATATTTTAAAACAAACAATAAATAATATAGCTGTGCATGTGATAGGTCTGAAAAGTAATTTTGATGTAACAGTGTTTACTTTGTAAAGCAGTATCTCTTTAGTGTAATTTCTGTTACAGAAAGGTAGTTCAGATATGTTATAAAGCACCTGGATTGTGTTGTATTCCTGTGGGAGGATAATTGCAGTGTAAATATCAATATTGTGACAAAAAGTGAAGCAAAGATGCAGGGTGTTTCACACACAGCATGCTACAGTATTTCCCCAAAGCACCACAAAAGCAAATACAACTAAAATTGTATATGGGACTAGTAGTAGCTTTATATTTCCAACAAACTAACAAATTGCTATTAATTTAGTGATGAAGACCAAACCGTAGAACTGCTGTTTTGTGTAGTACAACTTATATAGTACAATACATTATCCATTTCATTTAGCTATTCAAATTTGCTAAAATAAATGACACTGTATTTTATTTTAAATAATAATTTATTCGATAAATAACTGTTTCTGTAGCAATTACAGAATAACAGATGAGAGCACAAGACAAGATGGGTTACATCCCACCTTTCTTGGGATGCCATGTACTTTAAATTGCAATGCAAAATGTTTGCGTCACAAGTCAATGAAAATAGTATTCTCTGATATTGTATACCTCTCTTGATCCATTGTTAGAGTGCAGCATAGTAGTTAGTGTCATAATAAGTACCAGAACGTGTTTGCCTCATGCACAAAGTAATCCCTTTCCACTTCCAACACAGCCATGGAAAAGTCTGAAAGTTAGATAAATGTTTCATTTTTATGTAAGTTATGTTTTATTCAAAGGTTGGACACACAAAAAAAAGGAAAAAAAAAACATAATTTCCACATGAACAGAAAAACCTACAAATGAATGCCATAAAATATTTCCATTCAAGCATACATCACTTGTGATTCAGCTTTGTTCTCTGCTCACAGATGGTAACCTGTATGAAGTGAAGGCTCTACAAGACATTTCACAGAGGCTCTTCTGACAGGTGATCAAATACGAGAATGCCTCTCTCAGCTAAACAATGTTCAGATGTAGTCAATGCATGGATACTTCAATAGAATCTTTTACCTTTTCTTTCTGTTGACTTCCCTTTAATAACATAGAGTGAAAACAGGGAAGAAACAACTTTTTGAAGATTTTCAATGTGAAGCAGTTCCTATTTATTTTCCATGTCTCCACAGCTGTGGAGCTGCTTCAAATAATCTTTAAATTTTCTAAAGACACAGCATGCTAAAGTACTAAAATATGTTTTATATCATGTTATATTACAGTATGTTTATTATGTCCTTGTTAGCTTTTATTATACAAATTTAGGAATCTTCAAACAATATTTTCGGAAGGTCGGAATTATGTCCTCCACATCTTGCAACATGCGCATTTTTTGGAGTTATAAGCCTTTTCTCATGTGTCTGTGACCTGAATCGCATAGGTTTGGATAATGTTGAAAAATGTCAACATTTGCTGCATGGTCGGAGTGAAGCTGCACAGCTTTTATACTGTAGCATTCATCTGTGACAGAAGTATGAACCAGCCCTTGCTATCACACACATGTCACCACGTTGTGTGCAATTATGTCATCTATTTAATTCGATCGAAATTATAATAGGCCGTCTACAAAGGGTTAAGTGGTTTATGTTGAAGGTGCTTTCACAGTGCAACTCAGAATAAACATGGCAAAACTGGAATACCAATACTTCAAACACCTCAAGACCAACTGTAACCTTGGATAGAAATTGCAGGTGAATGGTTAAAAATTGTGTTTCAAAGCTCATTTGTCATAGTAAAGCTCATTAACATAAATCACTACATGTCAGTGTAACTGGAAGTATTAGACAATGCTTTAAATTATCGCAAGGCACAGCACACAAAACAACAGGATGCAAGCAATTAACATACAAGTTGACTCGCAAAAAATGATCCTCGCAACAACTCTGCAAGCTATTTATAGTAAAATCTACCCCTAAAATGAAAACCAGTAAGAGTTATTACTTGATGTACGTAGTTGTGCCCCTGTTGGTTGTGTTTTGAGTCAATCGGTGCTATTTAATTATTACATTTACATTTAGCAGCACATTTTAAACAATGGTGCATTGCTATTTCTGTGTTTTGACGATTATTGTTTGCATCCTGTACATAGAAAGAACAAAACAAGTAATATAAATGGAAAAACACAAGGATGTTGATATCTTCATGAAATAAGGAAATTAAGGAAATTCTTAGCAGATGTAAAGAATCTAAATTAATAATAAAAATTCATTAGATTTTATGTTTGCCAATATGAGCTGGAAATCTTACCAAACATTATAGCAACAGTTCCCCACATCTTCACTGTCTCATTAGGTGTGTCATATTGTTTTCATTAGAGTATATTAGAACTTGAAAGAGATCCCTTCATAATGACATATTGTTCCAATTCTACTTTCAGCGGGCTATAGAATGTTTTAGCATTAGTGTTAGAAGCCAGCAGGTGTCTTCAGTTTGCTTTTCTTCTTGAATACCTTAATGTACAGCCCTCCAGGCACATACTGGAATGTGAATGTTTCTAAAACAGGCGTATTAAAAGACAAATGAGTCTGATTAGACTCAAGCAATAATACTGGGAGCATATTTTCAGGAAATTTAGCCAGTTGTGGCTAATTAAAATATAGTCTTTTATATTCCATAGAATGAACACTTCTAGGGTTTTAATGTTTTGTTTCATGTTCATAATATTATACTGATTTGGATTGTGTTTCAGACATGCTAATTTTGCAAAGGTTGAAATAGATTAATGGCAAGAGAAATGAAAATCAAGAGGCAGAGGCCAAGGGTTGTAGAAAAAAAAAAAAAAAAACACTGCCGAATGCAGGTACCGGGTACTTTTATTAACCACAGAGAAAGATCTCTGTCTCTGGAGAGATACACAAGGTAAGCTTTCAGTCATTGTTCATATATATTTCTCTAGCGATGCAATTGGACATTTGAATTACCTTTTTTTCTAATATCCTGCCCTGCAAAGACCACTTGGGTAATACTGTCTTCCGAGCATAACAGAACTTAAGAGCCAGGCTAATACAGTCTTTATGCTGCTCTCGTTGATTCTCTCCATGACCTGCTTCATTCGGTCTTACCTCCAATGTGGCTCCGGTGTTAACTCCACCCCCTTGACTACCAATGCCAAGGCACAGCCACCAATGTCGTTTGGTACTAAACCCTCTGGTCACATTTGCTATCCAGGTGACTTCCAAAGTAACCTCAAGAAACAACACAAACCATAGGGAATAATTTACCAAGGGCCAACACAATTTTGCAAGTCCACAAGCCACTTCCAGCTGGCCTAGGGATCCCTCCAGAAGGACCAAGGCTAGCGTGACTGGTACCTCTAAAATCTGCCATTAAGTTCTGTGGAGGCTACCTCCACAAGAGGGTTTTATTACTATTACTAGTATCATTATTATTAGTATGGCAAGTCTGAAGGTCAAGCAAAACCAGTCCTCTGTAATTTACATCATAAAGGAACACATGAAAATCAATAACTGCTGTAGGTGTCTCCATTCTTCCCTATTTCAGACATGCAGATTAATCATAGCAATGTGATGTTCTGTAAATCAGGTTAAAACGCAGATGCACCTGTCACCCGTATCGTACTGCCAGGGCATTACATCATATCTCTAACGGGCACACTAATAATAAAAAAAAACACAAAACACAATCCTGCTTTTCTTCAAAAATGATAAAATTAAATACACTTAAAGGCACATAGTTGAGGACATGTTGATTGTTGTATTCAACTGAGAACTAGTCGTCATTTGTTAAATATAGACAAAAATAAATAGATACATTAAAAATGAAGGGCTGTTTGAAAAATAAATATAATTATGGCTTCTCTGGTCCTTGCTTTACAGTATGCTGACAAACATTAAACTCTATTAAGCTGTCTTCAAGTATGCAAAATAATATGATTTCACAATGATTATATATTCACTTCACAGCTGGCTGAGTTTATGCATCTCCATTTGTCATTGACTATTGTGTCCAATTAAATGATTAGCTTTTAAAAACTGCAGCTATTAAAGAACCCTTATGTGTTTCATCGCACTGAGTGAAGCAGAAACAAACCCATTACAGCATGTATTCACACATATTAAATAACAAACAGATGGTCGTTGTAAATTGGGGCTGCTTTTTTTCAGCAGAAGTGCCAGAAAAAAGGTGTTTTTATTTAGCTTTGTTTTCAACTTTTTTCTGAGTTTTTTTTTTCTTTTGACAAAGCAGCAGCTGGTTGCTGAGTGTTTAAATCAGCCTAGATGAAAGAAAACCTTGTTACCATTAATTCCTGTAAAGTACATCTTTGAATTATTTGGGTTAAGAATGTATGCGGAGCAAGCTTCTTGATTAACAGAGTTGTGAGGATTTTTAATTTCAAAAGTGCTTGCAAATAATTTATCATGTTTATCAGGACTGAACTACACATTTCATTGTCTTAATACCTTTGTCCCCAAGGAGTTTTTGTTTTCTCGCGACACATTTTAAATGTTAAGGTTTTTAGACAAATGACTGATAATTGGTACACATTTTCATTTTAAAAAGTCATATATAAAATGTATAAACTTATGGTTACCATGAAATATACACACACCTAGGTGGTGTTTAGTCCCGAGGAGAAGACAAGGATCTTTAACAACCCAGGCCTGTGTATATTTCATGAAAACCACATGGACCAAAATGGTGTAATTGTCATTTGGGAGAAAAAAAATAATTAAAACACATTTTTAATGTAAAAAAAGAAACAAGAAACTTTTATTGTGTATATATCCGCAGTGTTATATAGTCACAAATGACATAACCTTTAATTTGTATTTAAGAAAACATTTTAAGTTGCACTTGTTAAATATAAACTGCACATTACTATTTATTGTGAACTTTTGCATAGAAAGTGACATCTGAAAATTAGAGGGTGGAGCAAAGGCTGATAATGTGGATCTGTCTGGGAGGCTTTTCAAATGAAACTGAGAAAGGAAGTAGAGCAGCTGTGATGGAAGCTGAAGCTGAATTTCAAGGTAAGTTTCAGGATAGACCTGAACTCCACTCTTTTCTGTATTGCAGCACTGGAGTCCAGTAGCTTAGTAAATGCTTTCAGATCGAAGCCCAGTTACAGACATTATTTCCCTTGTGCCAGGTTAAGATGAAGATCAAACCAGATCTTGCATACCAATCCGACCGTGAGGTCTGTTGCTTCAGCTAATATTTTGTTATATTACAGTGATAACATTTTTTAAAAAGAAACATAAGATAGAAGTGAGCACCATCCTTTCCTTACTGAAAGTAGCCTGAAGTAATTAACACAGATTACCCAACTGACCATTGCAGGGCAGGATGTTAGAACAAAACGGGAAATTCAAATGTCCAATTGCATCGCTAGAGAAATATATATATATATATATATATATATATATATATATATATATATATATATATATATATATATATAAGAAAAATGACAGCAAACTTCAGGTTCAGCTGACCCTTAGTACAATCAAACCCATCACTGTTTACATGAAAAAATACTTTGGGAAATATGATGTCCACATTAAAGCCCTATCCTGCAGAGACAAGAATTACTGCATCAGGTTCACTGCAATCCAATGTAGTCTCAAATGCAGGTCTTGAAATAAGAGAACTAGTATCTGTAACTGGTTGTAAAAAGTCAACTTCCAGCCACATTCTCCAAAGAGATTGAATTATTGTTTTTTATTTATTTGAGATTCTCTTGACAGGTTTATTTATATATTTATATTTTCTTTTGGGGAGTGGGATTGATAAAGGCTGTAAACGCTATAAAGTTTCAAACGCTGTACCGCCTGGGCTACCTAACTGTCACAACAGTAAAATATCTAGTAGGGATGGCTGCGTTGGACATATAATCCTTAAGTAAAGCACACAAACAATAATTATAACCCTGATGAATCTGGAATGATTTTATATACATTAATTGGGCACATCATATAAGATATATTTTTACAGGTCTCCCATCTGCTGTTTTCCGTGGAGTTATAGAACTGTGGTCTGCAATTTAGAGTACTGGTTTCTTTCCTAATTCAAGGTATTATTTATGATAATTGAAAACATTTGTCAGGGAGGATTTCACCGTGAAAATTGTTCTGAATGGAAAGGGTTTTACTGGGAAATATCTTTATCAGTTTTATCGTACAAAAGAAAACAGATGTTTTGAAGTTTTAGGAAAAAGTGACCTTAATATTCCACATTCAGATCCAAGTGTTCAGCGGTTCTGCAAAGGGATTGTCTGTATAGCAAAACTGCTTATCATTCTGGTAGATGGACATGGGGAGAAATGACTTTACTGTGTTTCCATGCAAAGGATGGCAGAAAAAAAAATACCAATACTGGAAGCCATCTTATAAAATTAAATTAAGGTTTTTGTTCCACCAGTCTTAAACTGTAGCTATGTTGAGGACTATTGAAATGAAAAGTTCATATAATGTTGTCCTCGTTAATCCCATATTTATTAAAAGTCCCACGTTAGCTAATGGTAAGGCTATGTTTATTTCACTTATTGAAGTTTAGATCATTGTTATTTTTTCTAATTTTCTATTTTAGTCATCACATCCTGGTGGCCTCTGTAATTTATGTGTAAATCTGGTACACCAATGTGTAACCATTAACCTGTTCTCCTGCAACACTATACAACAAGAATACACTAGTTAAGATATATCTGATAGTTCATGTCCATAGCACATTGCTCTTTATCATTAGGAGCGCCACAGCAGTCACTTTGACGGATTGAGGTTTTCAAATTTAAATTACTCTGCATGTCTGAAAGTTATGTGGTTGTCCGTTTACAACTTTTCTTAAATACATGTATTGAATACCCTGATGGTGTTTGAAAGGCAGGATCACGAAAATAACAAAGTTATAATCCTGCCCACCTAGAATCGCCAAAGCAGTCATGTTGACTGCTTTTTACAATACATGTTTTTATTTTGAATATATATATATATATATATATATATATATATATATATATATATATATATATATATATATATATATATATATATATAAACACAAGCCTGTTGTTATCTCTGCTGGACCTGGCAGCCATTAATTCCTTCATTTTGCACCCGTGAAAATATCAATAGGAGAGACACAGTGTTTCAGATCACTACTCAGTACAGAAATAGCTCTTGTAAAGGTGGTTAATGATCTGTTCATTTCTGCAGATTCTGGAACCTTGTCTATCTTGATACTCCTTGACCTTAATGCCGCATTTGACACAGTCAACCATGATATTCTTATTAGGCACCTGTTGGTATCTCTGGTACTGCACTGTGCTGGTTTAAGTCTTATCTGCAGACAGGAAGCAGTCTGTCTCGATGGGGGCATACTTGTCCTTTTCCAGTCCGGTTTCCACAGGTGTCCCACAGGGCTCTATTCTCTATCTATATGCTGCCACTTGGCCAGATAAGCCAGCGCCATGGAGTTAGTTGTCATTCTTATGTAGATGACACTCAGATTTATCTTCAAACTAAACCTAATACCTCAATAGTGGTTTCTGTACTCTCACACTGTTTGTTGGAAATCAAATTATGGATACAAGAAAATTTTCTGCAGTTAAATTGCAATAAGACAGAGGTTATGCTGCCGGGTTCTCCGTGTTAGTTGAGTAATGTTGAGAACTTCAGCTTGGCTTTTGATGAACTTGAAATTAGAGCAATTTCCGAAATGAGAAATCTCTGTGTTATTTTTGATTATCGCCTAACTTTCAAAGCTCATGCTCAAAATGTTACAAAGGTGTTTTTTTCCATCTGAGTAACATAGTCCGCTTAAGACCTGTTCTCTCTCTACCTGATGCAGAGAGACTCATGCATGCCTTTGTCTCCTCGCGACTCAACTATTGTAATGCATTGTTTGCTGGCGGCTCTAAATGTGTTATTAATAGGCTACAATATGTTAAAAACTCGGCTGCTCGAGTCCTAACAAGGTCTAAATCTTTTGAACATATTACACCTGTCCTGGCATCTCTGCATTGGCTCCCTGTTAAGTTCAGGATTGAGTTTAAATTACTACTGTTAACATATAACATCTTGAATGGTTTGGCTCCTAGCTATATCTCTGATTTGTTAGCTGTATATTCTCATGTGCGAAACTTGAGATCTGCAGGTGCTGGGCTCTTAACCGTGCCACAAGGTTTCGGTCTATGGGAGAGAGGGCCTTCAGTTGCTATGCATCCAGCTCTGGAATGCTCTCCCACAGAAAATAAAAGATTCAAATACTGTTGATATTTTTAAAAAGCAACTAAAAACACATTTTTTTTTAAAATGACATTTGAGTCTGTGTAGGGCTGGCTGTTTACATGTTGTACTGTGTGTCTTCTTGCTGGACTAAACTTGTTGTGTGTCCTTGTTTTAATGTGTAACCTGCTTCGTGTCCATTTTTAATATCACTATGATTTGTTTTAAATTGTAAAGCGCTTTGAGATGAGCTGTATGAATTTTGCTATAAAAAATTAATAATAATAATAATTATTATTATTATTATTATTATTATTATTATTATTAAACTTTTCAATCAGAAAACTGCAAAGCAGCAGGCTGCTGCAGCTCAACCTAGATTCAGTGCTGCACCGAGTGACACACGCAAGACAAAACATATGTTATTTTCATTTTAAAATTTGAAATAATTTAATTTTTACAGTTTTGTATGTACATATACCTGTTTACAATAGTTCATTTAAATACGGCATTTCGGCTGTGCAGACATTTGATGTGATATGCTTGAATGTATTTTTTGAGTTGTATCTGATGGTTTGTCTTTCATTTTAATTTTGATGTTGTTTAAAATATAACTGTCATAATGACTGACAGCAGTGATGAGTATGAGTATAACCACGCCAGTTCTAGTGTTAAAATACTATACAGATAGATAAAAAGCTACATAGACAAATGAAGCTAGAGAGGACAAATGTACACATATAGATATAGACAGATAAATCTCCAAGACTCTTAATTGACATCTTTCGGTGTATTACATTTATACTTTTGTAGTAGCATGCCAGCTTTATTAGCTATTTACCTAACATATGCTAAATTATAACATTTCTGATAGGAGTAATTCTTATCTGTACTTGACATGTCATGAGAGTGTCAAGGTTTGGGGAAAAAAAATATCACATAATCAAAATGCCTTGGTTAAGCTATTTTATGATACACTGTTCCAGCAGAAATATGATGAGTCTTCATGTAAAAAATGCTGATTTGAATTAGATTTAGAATATATGTCATCCCCAATTAGCCTTCATTTCATTACCATGATCCCATGTATACTCCAAATCAATCACTTTTTCCTGCTCTGTACATGGGAGGTCATTTGTCAAATTTAATGTACTTCTACCTTTGCTTTCCACCTACTTCTGAGCCTGAGGTTGACCAGTGATGAAAAAAGAAAGTAATAAACTTACACATTCACACATTACAAAATGCCCACAGAAATATCTATTCAGTGTCATGATCATGACTGCGTGTGTGGGTATGGTGAAGTAAGAAGCCACCACCCTCTGAAAGAGAAACTGATGTGAAGATGCCAGGTCAGCAGGGTGGACCGCGACGAAGCCATGCCCTCCCCCCAAAAAAGCTGAAGAACGAGCAGATCAGCCAACTCCACTGAAGTGCAGGAATAACAAACAAACAAACAAAGTAATATATATTTACCCAAACCCCCAAAAAGTATATATATTATTAATATTATTTTTAATTATGGACTAATCTTGCTGCTCAGCATAGAGAGGAAAAAATAACCTCTGTGGGAGGAAACCTCTGGTGGTCTGTGATCTGTGCGGGTGGTGTGGTGAATAAAACAATGTCCAAACAGTTAGGTTTTCCCAAAAATGTCAGTGTTTTTAATAAAAGGGCACAAAGAAGCACCCCTCTACCAGCAATGGTATCGGGGGGAACATGGCTGGTTTGCCGTCCCAAATAATAAACACAATACTCCACAATAATCCCGTGCACGAAAGTGTGCTCTTAATCTGCCTGGTGGTGCTGGTGTTGTGTGGTGAGGGTAGTGCTCTGGTGATGCGGGTTGGCACCATGGCTCCAGCCGCTGGCTCCTTATTCCTCCTCTGCAGACAACAAACAAACACGTAACAAACCAAACACGTAACAAACCAAACACGTAACAAACCAAACGCAATCCTCCGGCCGGTAGTTACGTTCTCAGCGCAAGGCAGCGTACCGATGTAGCTGCTTCCCTTTTGTACCCATACACTCCTCCCTGCAAACAACCCGTCGCTATGGTTTTTCCAATAGAGGGCCGTCCCACAGCTGCTTGCAATGGAGTCGTTCCGGGTACTTGCAACTATGTGCCACTTCTAATAAGGTTACCTTCCGGTTTCCACCTTCCATCAAGGCGGTCCATCTAGGAGGCAGCATTCCATTCTCCTTACACGGCGTCCTTTCTCGTTGGGAGGGAGATTTGCAACATCGATTCTTTCTCTCTCTATCACATGGTCCCAGACTTCAGAGTTGTTGTTGGTCCGTAGGTGAAGATGGAAAATTGATCCGAAGGAAGTTAACCTCTTAATAGTGGTAGTATTTAGAAATGGTAAAATAAACAAAAAATATTCAATAACAAATGTTTTGACTTTTTCAATGTCTTCATGTAATCAAAAATGTTGAATAAATAGAGCACCTGTACAGCTGCTGTTATGAGGGTGTCACCAGTGTACCATACCATCCTTTTTCACATAACTGTTGCTACTTAGCAGGTTTTAATGCTCAATAAATGTTTTCTCCTGCATATCAGTGACCAGATATGTATCACCAATACAGTTTTTCTTGTACTCTGTCATCTGACAAAGATACTTGTTTGATTTTTTTCTGAAAAGAAAAAAAATACCAGCTACAATTCTACTGTACATACAAGCGCCTTTATTTCTGTTTTTATAACTTCAATGGCTAGATTCCTGAAAATGTGACAATTTGGACGACAACATCTAAAACCTGTAAGTTTTCTGTATATTCAAAAGCAGATCCTATTTATAAGCAGATTTACATTCTCAGTACACCTCTAAAAACAGACCTTCCCACTGCTTATTCCATATCCTTAACAATGTCTTTAACTTTCCATCAAAATTAGTTACCATTACATCCATGATTTCTATTGTCAGACTTGGGAAAATAAATTTATAATAAAGTTCCTGGGAACAGAGAACTAATGCAAAAGAGCTTTTACCCCAATATTGCATTAACATTTTATTCAGTATATCAAGGGAGCTATAAGTGTTTCTTCAAGCAAATTAGTTTGCTGGATGGAAATATACACAGCAGGAAAATGTATTGCAGCATACAACAAAAGAGATGCTTAATAAATTATGGTAATGCCATTAGTATTCTGTTTGCTTGTGAGGAAAATATTTAAATGGACGGGATTTACATATAGTGAAGAGTTTTCCATGTTGTAGTAAATTGCCAGTGTCTTTAATGACATGATTTAACTACCCATTTTCCTGTCCTTGCTCCCTTTGGGGGTCAAAACAAGAAACTGATGTTCGATTGTGGTTGTTAAAATAATAATTATTATAAAAGGAACATGGTTCTTTCCTTGTAAGATTGTGTTTCCTGTGGCACTGGTAATGAACTGGGAATCCTACTTTGAGCATTTAAAATGCCATGTTGCTTGGAAGTAAATATTTATAAAGCCTTCAGACATCCTTGTGCATCTATTTTAATTACTAAGATATATTCTGTTGGAACTGCTGTAGTATAAGGCTACCATCTTTTTTCTAACAACATGATTGCTTGTTTGATACCAATAAAGAGGGTGCATTTGTAATCAAAAAGGTAACAGATATTACAACAAAAGAAAAGGGATTGGGATAGCGGTTTTGATTCTAGACCTAATGTACTGACCTTGATTTACAGCAGCTCCCATATATGCTTCTTATTCTCATCTGCCTGTGGCTCGGGGTTTTGTGCCTTATTGTTGGTGTCTGTTGCTTCATGCTGACCTTTGCCAAGCCATGTTTTAACCCCCACGTGTTTTAATCTTCAGGTCTGAACAATACCAGAGGCAGGCCGGCTATTCTGATAAACAGAAGCGACAACTGTTGTTGTTGTTGTTGTTGTTGTTGTTGTTGTTGTTGTTGTTGTTGTTGTTAAGCGTGCTTGTTTATTTTGGGGTGTTTTTCCGTTTGCAGTGTAAAAAATAAAACTATGAAGTTTCGTACTCCTAGATGTCACAACCTAAAATATATAATTACGGTACACTTTTGTCATTCAATTCATGTAACAGGAAAATGTCTTTCTATTGAATGTTATGTACATAGGATTCTTTTTTGAAACAAAGAAAAAATACATTTGTATTCCTTCATACAGTTCATGATTTGAGAACTGTTATCTAACTCTCATCTCTCAGACAACAAAAAGGTACCAGATCTGGGATCCACTCCGATCCGGTACAAATTAACTCCTGCTTAAAATGTTTTAAACTAATTATGTTAAAATCTTTTTCTGTCTCAGAACTTTGTCTTCCAACACCCTTGCTTTAAGACAAGTTTCAAATACATTTAGGCTGAAGATGTGGCTCTCATTTATTTGAATAAGGTTCTATAAGGTTTCTTTTTTACATTAGCTTGCCTTTATTTGCCTGAAATGTTGCACCTTGATTGGCTGAGGCAGTGTCCAGCATTCTATTATGTTGATAAAATAGTAGTAATAATTTCCTTGAATGGTAACTGTAACCCCTATATCTTCTTCAGTAATATGCACAATGATACCCGCTGCATGTTATTTTTACCCTTTAGAGTCCTTGTCTTTTAAAAAAGACATAATCTCTGATACGGCATTTACTTAGCAAGAATTGACTCTAATAGATCCCTTCAGTCAAAATATCTAACTCAGGAAAATGTATGACTTTGTCTACAGCTGTCACTATCTTAGCAGATTGTACTGTCACTGTTTCACAGTGAGCATTGCTGCACCATTAGCGAATATAAATAATGCACAGCCTTTTCTGCTCTACTCAGCTAAGTGCATAGAAACCTTGGGTTCCTCTTGTCAGAAATCCAATGGATTAGTACCTAGATTTATTTTAAGTCCATAAAGCACTTTGTTCTTGACAGCATTCAAAGTGGAAAGAGTGTTATACTTAGTGCGCATCTTAATGTTGTCATTCTTATCTCGTAAGGTAGGCTGATACAGTGACTGCAGCTTGTTCTATTAATATTTCATTTGTTCTCACAGAAACCTTAACATTCTCTATACTGCCATGGAAAATACAAAAGTTCAAACGTCATATTATGAATGATATTAGTGTAAGTGGCACATGAAAGGACTGTCAGAGGGATAAAAGCAGATATAAGGGAAGTAAAATTAAAGATGAACTCCTTCATAAATTGCTTATTGTTCCTGCTGAAATAGTTTACAAATGTTTTATGCAAATATTTAATATGGCTCTGTACCCTTCATGTTAAATTTTGTTTACTACTCTATTGTAAACTTCTATACTGTACTGTATTGTTAAAATAATCCACTTTATAGTGCAATGTTTGCCCTGAAAGTTAATTCACAGCATTTTAAAAAAATCAGTGAAAAGCTTTTTTTTTTTTTTTTTGCATTTCAAGAAAATAAAAAAGGTAAGTATTTCCTTGTGTTTACCCATAGACTTGAATTTTTTTGCTGTGAATTTCGAAAAAGGTCATTGCTATGGAAATACGTTTATTGCAAAAGCATTTTGTGGGCTAATTAACATCGGTTTTTGCTCTCTGACTGGTTAGAAACCAAGTCGTTTGGTGACATTTGCTAAATATTGGCATTCTATACATAGAATATACACTGAGTGTACAAAACATTAGGTACACCTGCTCTTTCGATGTATTCTTTCGAATAGACTGATGAGGTGAATCCAGGTGAAAGCTATGATCCCTTATTGATGTAACCTGTTAAATCCACTTCAAACAGTGTAGATGAAGGGGAGACAGGTTAAAGAAGGATTTTTAAGCCTTGACACAATTGAGACATGGATGTGTGCCACTCAGAGGGTAAATGGGCAAGACAAAATATTTAAGTGCCTTTGAACGGGGTATGGTAGTAGGTGCCATGCGCGCCGGTTTGAGTATGTCAAGAACTGCAACACTCAACAGTTTCCTGTGTGTATCAAGGATGGTCCACCACCCAAAGGACATCCAGCCAATGGCAGGCCAGTGGTCAAAAATGGCTCACTGATGAAAGAGGCCAAAGGAGGCTGACAGGCTACAGTTAGTCAACTGACAGTCCAGAACAACATTGGTGTCGAAAGACCCATAAAAGAATGCACAGCTCGTCGTACCTTGACACCAATGTGGTATACCAGCCAACAACATAACAGAGTTCCACTTCTTTCAGCAAAACACAAGAAACTGTGGTTGCAGTGGGCTAAGGAACGAGAACACTGGACACTGGAGGATTGGAAAAACATTGCCTGGTCTGATGAATCCCGGTTCCTGCTGTTTCACGCTGATGGGAGGACTAGGGTATGGAGAAAACCACATGAGCACATGCATCCATCATGCCGCGTGTCAAGATTGCAGACTGGTAGTGGTGGTGTGATGGTGTGGGGTGTGTTTTCATGGCACACATTGGGCCCCTTGATAAAAGTGGAGCAACGTTTGAATGCCACAGGATATCTGAACATCATTGCCAATCGGATGCATCCCTTCATGGCAGCAGCGAATCCATCTGCTAATGGATTTTTTCAGCAGGATAATGCCCAATGCCACAAGGCTAGGATTGTCCAGGAATGGTTCCACAAATATGACAGTGAATTCAGCTTACTGCAATGGCCTGCCCAGTCACCAGATCTCCATCCAATTGAGCATCTGTGGGATGAGATGCACCGAGCTATTCCGAGTAGAGATCCACTACCAGCCAACTTGACACAACTGTGGGAAGCATTGGAGTCAACATGAGCCAGTATCCCTGTGAAATGCTTCGACACCTTGTAGAGTCCAAGCCCTGACAAATTGAGGCTGTTCTGAGGGCAAAAGGGGGTGGAACTCAATATTAGGAAGGTGTTCCTAATGTTTTGTACACTCATTGTATATGTTGTTTAATATGTATATAATATATATATATATATATATATATATATATATATATATATATATATATATATATATATATATATATATATATAAACCCATGTATTACTATTTATGTTTCAGTGTATTGTAATATATTTAATTTCCAAAAAGGATATTCTCCAATAGAACAAAATGTTTACTTGAAAACAGTCACAATCAAATTATAGGAGATCATGGAACAGGAATTTGGCAGGATCTATTGTCAGCCATCTTAGCTTGTTAGACAATGAATGGTAGATGTAATAACCAGACCTTCCCTGAAAGAAATGATTGAACAAACAGATGGGAAGAATATAGTACATTCTGCCAAAAATATATGGTGGCTAACCTTGTCTTAAAATACCTAAGGGGTAACACAATGTAAAAGCCATCCCATAGTTCTTACTGAAATAGACCAAGAGAGAAACTGTAAGGCAAAGTATTATAAATAGGGATCTATCTAATTTGTGATTTCGTGAAAATCTGGAAATTGAGGTGTCACCACGAAATTCACTTCTTTAGGGGCCAATGCATACTGGACTAGTACAGAGAGAAAAAAAAAGAAACCTAATTTAAATTAACTATTGCACACCAGCTTTTTTTTTTGCTGTTGTTGTATTTCTTTGTCGTTCTGTGTGCATTGCACTGTTCATGACAACGATGTTTATATCAGCCTATCAGTGCGTCTGTACTGGCTTTTCTGTACTGTAGAGTAGCAAGTGAGACAAAGTCAGTATTGCACTATTTTGATTTAGGTTGTTAAAATCTAGCTTTCAGCATTGAAGGTAAAATTCCAAAAATGGATGACAAAGCAAAAAAAAAGTATTTTTCAGCTGAGGATTGTGTCAAGAAATCTTCCAAAGAAACTTTACATGCAGAACGAGGTAAATTGTTTTGCACATCTTTTAATGTGACTTTGGAGAAAATACGAAACACCCTGACAACAAACCGTGCTGCATATATATGCCCTTTATTAAAGTTTTAAACCAAGTTTTGTGACTGTTTCTAATTGATTTCCACATCTGTATAACTTGTCAAAGCTTTGACTTACACTTTCAGCAAATTCAATGGATACTGAACATGTGGTCTTATGCTTGCCTTTAACAAATGACAGCACTCCGTTTTAGTAAGAAAGCAAGTACCACTATTTTTAGACTTTTATAGTGAAATATTATCTATTATTAACCCTTTGCAGTCCTATGTCAGACCAGGTCTGACAGTACAATTTTCACTTTCCAATCTGAAAAGATGTCAAAAGACGAAGGGACGTCAAAAAGACGTAAAGCACTGGTCTCTAGTCGTTTTTTTTTTCCGGAAAAAGCAGAGAAAACTTTTCAATGGCCGAGAGAGGCCGATAGGAGCTGAATGAAGCTGAAAAAAAAGGGCGTAATGACAGACAGTGTAAATTATGGCATTGTAATATAAAACCAATATGAAGCAATTCACATTTTAAGGGACCATTGGTGATCTTGGGCTGCATTTATTATTCATTTGTGGATTCATGTTTCTCTGATAAAACAAGACTGCTATAATATTTGTTGATTACACTAGCCAGTGAAAGGGCACTGTGGTTGTTGCTTTTCATCCCCCTCATTATTTCCTGTCCTGTACAACCAAATCAATGTTTGGTTTCTTTTATTTCTAGTGATCTCATCCATGTCAGGATATTGTTTTTGGCATGTGCACTTCAGGAAAACCTGATTAAGAGAGGTGTATTATGTAAAAAAATGCAGAAATAAAAATAACACAGATTTCACAAAACATGTCACCAGTACAGGACAGCGTGTCTGGGTCATGTAGTAAATTAGGATAGTCAAAAAACCTAATGATTAAAACATCAGTGGATCTTTATGCTGTGGCACTAAAACTCAAAATCCTGCACCATGTCGGACATATTTCATGTGTTATTTATCTTTTCAGCATCAAGTAACTTTATAGGAAGATAACCCTAGTATAAGTAATTTGAGTGTCTGGATTATTTGTTCTGAAAAACCCAATAACATTGCTGAGTAGAATAACGTGACACAGTGATTGAGCAGAATGTATAAATATCTCTCCAGGCATTCCAGACAATGCCCTTTCTAACTGGAATCAAGAATAACCATGCGCAAGATTAAAAACATATTGGATATTACATTGCTACAATCATACTGATACACATCACATATGCATTGTTTAATATTCTTTATTGATAGACTCAGAAACACCAAATCTGATTTTGTTACACAATACTCTAACTGGGATTGAATCTATATGTATATGTGGTGATGATCTTCTGTAGGTAGTGTAGTCCTGTTTTTTTTTTGTTTTTTTTTTGACCTTCTTCACATTGTACTTATCCTAATGCATTATTTCTTGCTGCAACATTTTATAGAATATAAGCATTTTTCTAAAACTACTTCATAATGTTTTTTGATCTCATACCACTGAGCTATGTGCTGTGTTGTATGCTCACAGTAGGTGGCGCTTTGTGTTCTTCTTATACTCCACAGCAGGCCACTTGACAAGTACAGATTTATCAAATTCACAAAATCCACTCATGTTCCCATTGGTTTAATGGAAAAACCAGGTAGCTCAGTTTGTTAATTAGGAGTGATGTTCTTTTTTGCTTTAAGGGTTTGTAGGGTAAACAGTAAGTAAAACCAGGGATTGTCACTAACTCAAGCTAGACATCTTTATTAATGACATGCTTGTATAACAAAATTCTGCAAATAAAAAATGAAAAGGGAAGTGGAAATAGACACAAAAAAGCCACCACCCCATCCTTTGAAACAAACTAAATTCGAAATGAAATGTGGTAACATTAGTTTCCAAAATAATTTAAACAGCAACAGTTTATATACATTAACACTGTTTATTATACTTAAATACAGAACATAAGTTGTTGTTTTTTTTTGTTTTTTTTTATTTTTATTATTTAACGTTAAAACCTGGGCAACTAAACATGTGATCATTTTCCTGAATATATTTAAGGACACTCATCAGGGGTAGTATATGTGAATAAATACATATCAAAATCCATCTATAATACTAACTTGCTCTATTTAGAGAAGGCATACCAGCTGGAATGGTGCTCTCGACAGGATGTCAAAGCAGTTATGCTGAGCCCCTTTGCCTAGCTTGTATCCATTGTTTAACTTAATGAAGATTTTACCATATGTGGTAGTGTGTGTGGTCTGTGCTGTATTATCAACATTATATGTAAATAAGAACACATAAAAATGCTTGAACATTTACCAAAACATAATCTATTACTGAATTTATTGAAAGTCAGAAGTGTTGTGATGGATTCACATAGGAAAAGTGTGTAACACTTTGGGCTGTTATTTACTCCAAATTTTCCAAAAGGATCCAAAAATAATTATAAAAGTAAGACAAATATAGAACCTCTTAAGACTGCTAGCTAGCAAGACCCTGTGTTACGGTATGATTGGTTTATTTCTGCTGTGGTAACTGCAGTGTGTTTTTCCTTAACGGTTTGGAGTAAAGAGCTTTGAGAATTTAGCCATATATTCCATAGTAATTACTGAATAAATGTTTGGTAATGACTGTGTAATCATAAGATAATTATACTGTAATATAATTTAGTAATACTTGGTAATCACTGTAACATTTTGTTTTATATTTAATTATTTAAAATCTTTAACCATTTAAGGACCAAGTATTTTTCAATGGGATGCTCCCTCAGGACCAGTTTTATTTGTTTTTTTGGCTGTATTTGACTCTTCCTGTAAAAATTAACAAAACTTATTTTATTTAAAGACATCTTGGAATTGGTGTCCTTTTTGTTAGAACACTGGGGAACAGTATAAAGCACTTCAGAATCCATAAAAAAAGTTGTGTTTTTGTTTTTTGTTTTTTACACAATATTCAGTGTTTTTATTATGTTTTCTTCTTAGAGATGCATGTATAAAAATGTGTTATTCTATGACCTGAGGGACCTATCACCTATTGTTTGGGCAAATTACAAGACTTTGTTTCACCTGAGTGACTGCAATGCCATAATAAACATTTATTTATTGTTTTTTGTAAGTAACATGTTAGAAATAAAATAATATTTCTGCATTCCATTATTATCAGTAATAAGGAAAATAAATATACCTGATAAAATTTGTTCATGAAACATTATCTAGTTATATCTACTCATTTCTTGATATTTATAAATATTGTAAAAACATATATATTAACACACATGGGACAGATACAGTTTGTAATATAATTATAAGTCAAATACATCAGATTTACAGTGTTTTCTTTTTTTTTTATTAGCTCTAAACATGTTCCTGTGATATTTTGTTTCTGCCTTTGCTGCTGTAAACTGTCTCCGTCCTTAAACAATTAAATGCTCATCTCAGTCACACGGGGAAAAAAACAACCGGTGGCCCAGTAAGTCAAAGAATTGAAGTGCATTTGTTATTGTGTTTACCGAATCACAGGCCCAGAATGACACTTCAGTATGATCGTGTTTACACCATCAAGGTCTTTAAAAGGTTAATAGTTATTATGTATTTCTAAATTATCGACATACAATAAGCATTTATAATGTAATGCACCACTCAATCGATAAATATCTCGTGGGTGTAGGGGTCCAATATAAATATGCTATATATCGAGACCCATAGAAAAACAAACATACTGTAGATCCACTCCCTTGTGTTATCGGGGACATCAGGGTCCAATATATATCCTCTACGCAATCTGCTTTTTCTTATTTTTTGTATATAAAAAACAGCACACTTTTTTAATTGGAAGTGTGGAGGGTAATTGATTCTCATCAACTTAAGTCTCCAATTAATTTCATGAGTCTTTCTTTCTTTTCTCAAAAGCACAAACCTGCTGCATTGAAATAATCCATTACCAACATAGGAGGCTTATTGCTAGGGAGCCGACGACACTGCCCTATGACTTTTGCTGTGCATTGCTGCCACAAGTGAACATCTTGTTGGCTAAAATAAAAAAAACGCTTTATCAAGTAGATATTTAATTTGCTTTGTGTTATTGTGCAATACGTGCGTATATATGATAACAGTACATTATATTAATGCTTTTTTTTTAATTGCTTTGTATATTTTGTTTGGGATGTGCAGTATGAAATAAAACAAACAGTAATTCTAAGTGAATTTGCCTATGTATATTGCATCTAAGGCATGCGCAGTTAGACTGTAAAAATGGGGAGCCAACTCCAGGACGAATCCACAGTATAGTGAGGGGTGATATAACAAGGGTTGGGTGTAATTACATGATTACTACTGCTTTGGTAGTGTAAGAGTATGCATCCAGTAACTGGGAGTTAACCTGTTTATCCATTAATGTACATACTGTTCATGGTAACATCAATTTCTCAGTTGGCATATATGGCATACATTTTCTAGGAATACACCACCAATTTGACTACTGTTTATGAAGTATCTTCTTATTCCTTCTTAGATCATTGCCTTTTCCTAAAAAAGAAGCATGATGGGGTCACTCCTGCCCCTGGGTGTATTTGGTTTATTCTGTTTCATTTGGGTTATGTAACACGGGTGAGTTCAAGTGTATATTGGTGTGTGGGCACAGGGAAGTCACAATTACTTCACGTGCAGACTGTGCCGGGGCCAGATTGAATGATTAGCAATTACACAATTAGTCGGGAGGTGATGTAAAATAACAATTACAATTGCTGTTCGTGCTGGATTTATACCAGCGCGATACTGGTGTGCTCTGTGTCTGGTTGTCTGTCTGTTTTGGCCACCACGTTTTGTTTTGTTAAGTGTTTTGTTTTGTTCACTGTGACAGGATAGCCGGGAGGACAGAGACTCAGAGGCAATAAACTGCAGTGGAAGCGCTGCTGCGCTGTTTAATCAACAAAAAGTCAATCAAAAAGTCAAGCAAACACGGCTCGCAGAGCCAGAAGTAAAAGGATTCAACAGAAAACTGTTCAAGCTGGGCAGAGCCTTCACTGAACTTCTTACCAAACATACACTGTAACACTAACCCAAAAACACCTCCAACAAACAAAGTATTTTCCCCAATTTTTTATAGCATGTTGCTGGAGCCTAATTATCAATTATTCAGTTAGCTCCAGCCACATTCTCACATGTGTTTTGGCAGGGATAGGAAATTAACCCCATCCCTGCCAACCACCACCAAATCCCCACAGCACAATATTTACAGACAGGGCCCTGCCCTGACACATTCACCTTTTTATTTATTATTAAAATCGGCGCATCAGCGCTTCCATACCCAAGTCCTGTCTGTCTACTTCCTGGTCTGACGTCACCCACAAGCCATCCTGGTCACAGTAAGCAACGTTTTTTAAAAAGTAAAATGTCCCATAAGTGCCATAGCACCCTGAATTCCATGACAAATGGAATAACAGCAGATGGCCTCATTAAAATTCAGTGTATTTTTAAAAAGGAGACAATGATCTATTCAGACATACCAAAGTACATAGTAACTAAGTCAGAGTGAGGTAAAAGGGGTAATAACAGCCCCCAAATCATTTCGGCTGTGCAGATGTTTGATATGATGAGCTTGAATAAAACTTTTGAGTTGTATCCGATAGATTGTCTTTCATTTTAATATTGTTGTTGTTTAAAATGTAACCGTCATAATGACTGCCGGCGGTGGTTTTAGTTATGAGTATAATTGTATATATAATTGTTTCTAGTGTTAAATTCTTAAAAAAAGGACATGCTGAATAATTCACATGCCAAAGCATTAGACTTGTCTGTCATACATGTTTTAATCTTAATTATAACTCTTAAAATACATCTTTATTTTAAAAATAAAGGTATTGTATCTAGATCAATAATATATGAAGACATTTTTATGATAATTTTCATAAATGCCCTGACTGTGATCCAACTATATTATTCCAGTTCAGGTGTTTGTTCCAGCCATATCCAAAAATTGTTTTGGGTCCAAGCTATGTTTGCCTATTTTTTTTTTTACTGTTGTTAGACTCTTTAACTATAAAGGTTATAGGTACATGTCATACATGAAATGAATGTGCACACACTAGGCTTTCATAAAACAAAGTGAAATAGTGTGAAACACATCCTGTTCAATACCACAGAAAAAGAGAGACAGTTCAAAAAAATAAAAATAAAAATAAATATTGTTTGTAAAAAATATTTTAGCAACCAAAAACAATGATTAATTGAAAATGTGCAAAAGAAAGCAAAAAGAAAGAAAAAAAACATTCCAATTATTCATCCCAGGCACCCTGATCATAGGGGACAAGATGGGACTGTTCGAGTGGCTTGAATAGCCAGCAAGGTGGCAACCAACATAACCCTAAACAGCTCTGGTCTTGTGCATCCAATCCACATTTCTCTTATTTTGTAAAGATTTTGTGTGAAAATGTTTGTTTATTGCACCAGGTAAGTCTGTCTTAAGCCAAGCAGCAACATTCCAAAACACTCGCGTTCAAGGCGATCTTCTAATATGGTCATCTACCAGAAATACACAAGTAGGACCTCATTTTAAAGGTCTGAATCTCCCCTTTTCAATGAAAGCAGGACTGTAAAAAAGGGTCAGGTTGCCAACGGGATGTTTAACATTGGGCGGACTAAAAAGTAATTGAACTAATTAATCTAAATATGATAATTATTTAATTTTGCCACCTGAACTTAGAGTGGAATGGCTCTTGAGGACTGAAGTTATTATTCAATATTACATATATTAGATACTCAATGAATGTAAAATGATAATGCTATATATCCAAAATTGACATTCAGTATTCATTGTCAAAACATACCTTTTAATCATCTATTCATCATATGGACTGAAAGAAGCTTTCACCCTTAGGGTAGCCTGATGTATCAAAAAAGGAAAGTACTTTTATTCTCTTGAAAGAGTTTGCAGCTTTGATCCATATACTTTTATAGATTACAGCAAATTTGATTATCTCACTTTGCAATTCTCAATATCCCTGTGAAACCAACAAAGCCTCTGTTTATTTATTTATATATATATATATATATAAACAAAGTGATTTGTGATATAAATAGGCCACATACAAATGCTTGTTCCAAAGAAAAGTGTATATCATGCCATCCACGTAAACTCTAAGTTGGTATGATATTTGTTATTGTTCCAGTATGGAAATTGTGTTAGATAGATGCATGTGCTATGCTTGCAAAAAGGTGATTGAGTTGTTTATAAAAACAAGACAAATAAGAACTTTTTTATTTTTTATTTCACTTGAATTATTCCTGATGAAAACCCACATCAACTGGGAAGCCTGCAGATATAATTTCACAGTCAAGGTCGATGTACCTTGTCGAAGATTAAAATGGGTATATTTCTTTCAAATTAGTGTTTCAAAGCAAAGTAGTCCGTCGCATATCCAACTGCAGTGGGACCAGCGTAAGGGCGAACATGTAGAAAGTCAGATAAATGAACCTTGTTTTAAATACCATTATACACAGCTGTATACAGCTGGTAGCAGTGCTGTATACACTTACATTAGTGTCTGGTAATTTGCATCATAGCAAAATGTATGGGTTTACGGAGAAAAAAATAAACTGCAAGTAGTGTCCATTTGCTCAAACAATAAAAAAAAAAAAAACAGAAAAGTAGAAATCTGAAGTTACGATATAAATTAAATGTTCAGTGCTTACATTATTGGAGTAAAAAAGTCGGATCGGCTTCAGGTTGCAATTCCAGCCATGCCAAAGAAGCTGTCGGAACCCGATGTCAACTTTTTAATCTCTGAGGCAGCTGTTTTAATATCAGCCACAGTGCTCTTTCCAATTCCAAAATCTTGTGCTATTTTATCCCTGGAAACTCCCTTCTCCAACTGTTTTTCAATTGCAAGTACAACTCGCTTTTGTTTTCTTGTAGCTATTTTGCATTAGTGCTATACACGTGGGTGAATTTGCTGAAGAGCTTGATCGTGGTGGATAAATGATTAGGGAGCATATGTGATGGGTGAATACATGACAGATTATTGTTCTGTGTTTCAGGTTCAATTGCATGTTTCAGATGCCAAATAATTAATATGCTTTAAATCCTGTATTATTATTATTTTTTTAAATATGTTATTGTGTATCAGTAGCCTGAGAAAATGTTACAGATATGTTTGTGTGTGTGTGTGTCAAACGCTTCATATTTACATAATGTAAATAAAGAGCAGTTGATACATTGTAATGAATGGAAATTTAGATGCCTGGGTCCATATTCATTAAATGTGTGTGGATTTTATATCCCCTATACTTGGATTCTCACTGTAAAAAATTGATTGAGAAGAGAGCAGAACAGAAGAGATTTTCTAAGTGTGATGTCAGTTAGAGAAGAGTGGAAGATTTCCCAAAATGGTTTGTTTTGGTCAATTGGGTTGAAACTGTAAATTCTGATGAAAGCCCTTAATTGATTAGTTCCACTTTGCTCAATTGGTCTGAACAGCAAATTTTTCAGAATCCTGTAGGCATACAAATTCCCTCCAAGGTTAATAAAATGGGGGCTATATTTAGGGACTGAATGAATTCTTAACTGCAGTCTTGTGAAGATAGAGGTAGTGTCATTGTCACCACAGGTAAAACTGTGTGTAAGGCGCGCACACACACACACACACACATCACCAGGTTTTGCGTTAGGGATTTATGTTACTGTGCTGGCTTATGACTTGATGACATTGGTATATACAGCGAGGTATATTGATTTTGTATTGGGTGATGTTATCAGCATATACATTTTCAATCCCCATCCAATTAAAAGGAGATGCCATTATACTCATAATGCAGTATATTTTAATGCATATGCTCCACTGAATTCCATTTTTTTTTTTTTAATAGCTAACCCAGACGTGAAGTTCATTCTGGAACATCCAATTATAAATATAAGCCTAGTATTTACCCTTTTTAAATATTTAGTAGGCTTAAATGCCATAAATCAGTCATGACAATCTTATTGAAACAATCAATGCAGTGCAATAAATATTCTGTAATATTATACTGATATGAGCATGACACATCTACATCTACCTTCTCTGAAATTAGAAAAAAATGAGGCATCTTTTTAGATCAATATTTAGCTTTTCATGCCATTCATTACATAGTTATCAATAATACATAACTTTAGCTTGGTCTGTGCTCAAGAGAATTGAGAATTAATGAAACACTTTATTTTAGACACAAATATTTTGATTCATCCTTAAAATACATTCCTTACAACCCCAAGTTGAATATAATCTCAGTAAAATATACTTTACAAAATGTAAATATCTAGTCATTTTATATTTGGACATGTAGCAACTTAAAATCTATTCTAATATAATGACAGTTGCATTTACAAGCTGCAAAAAATGAATTACTGTGCAAAACTTTATTCAATGTGGCAGTTATGTGCAGAGGACATTAAAAGGGCAAGGGCTCATTGAGTCTAAAGGACACTTTTCAAGCATCGCAAGAAAAACCTTCTTTTGGGAGGTTGGTGGGTTTGTGAGAGGTGGTAGGGGAGACTATGGTGGGGGCTGTGCATTGCCTCTGGTACACAACGGGTAAAAAGCCATAAGAAGCAAACAGATCATCTTTTCTTCCTATTCAATTGGTCTTATAAACATTTTTTTTTTAATCAGGCATATCTTTCAGTAGTTGTTGCACGTCACTGCACTGTGCTATACCTTACTTTACAATACAACCATAAAACATTAATATTCCTGAAATTATTGTACACATTCACAAATATATATATATATATATATATATATATATATATATATATATATATATATATATATATATATATATCATTGCTTTTCTTTTTTAATACATGTTAGCAATCATAATCCTATATTTATTACAATTCAAGATACCTTTTATTATCTATATCAATAAAATCTTGCCTTTCTCCAAATGTGCCCATGGTCTCTGGCTTATTGATTGGATCCTGTCAAGGAAGGATGAGTCTTTAGGTTACATTCTGTTTTAGATCACTGCTAGTGCAAATGCACTCTTACTGTACCTGCTGCTTAGGTTATTAGACCACTGTTCATTTACATGCAATAAGGTTCAAAACACTGAAGTGAACCTAAAGGCAGAACTAAAACACTTTATACTGTATGTAGTGTAGACTCCTACCTAAAAAAAGGGATTCAGCATCGTTGTTCTAGTGTTTTAATTAAAACTGTGATTAGGCACTACATTTGGTAGTCATGTTAAGCTTTCTCAGGTTAATATGAGAAACGACTGGTTTTGATTCAAGAAGGCTATCATGGTAAAGCTATGGAATTTCCATAATTATTCACAAACTTTTTCTCAGCACTGTAGCAGATGTTAATGCCATAAAATCGCAATTAAATAGGTTAAGGGTTTCAAAGCATTCTGCAAGTATATACCGTGCTACTCTTTGTATTACTTTTATGTTCTCTTTATACAAATAGAGTGTAATTCAATTCTGTCTGCATCACGGAACCAAAGTGTTGAAGTACCGGTGGATCTCTATGTTCCAATATTAAATTGTAACAGAAGCTGGTCCCACTTTATGCTATCAGTTGCATTTATGGTTATGTTTACCAGGGAAAAACAGGCACTGTGTGCGCTGTTGGCTTTGTAAGACATTAAAAATCGTGATTTACCTGAATTTTTAGGAGTCGTTACAATGAACTTGTTGTGGTGTCACTGTATTTTAATTGAGGTGGGGCTATGGTTTAATGAAAGTTAAAGCACAAGCCTCTTTAAAAACATGTGTATATGTATTGTATATTTAGCATATAGTGCATTTGTTTGCAAGGCATATCTCCTACACACTGCTGAAGTTATTTTAAATATTTTGCTTTTAACAGGCAGCCTATTCTGTAAAGTCACAGTGTTTGTAGGCTATAGCCATAGCACTGTATTGGTTCAAATCCTACCTCAGAGCAAGATTGATTGGTAGTGTGTAAAGGTGCTGACTTTACACCATTACAGTTGTACTACATTCTTGATCCAGGATCCAAGCAGGCTCTCAAATTATAACTGCTGGGTATACAGCATATATTCCCTAATTCAACCTGTCAATACCTTACAGTACTTTATTATGGGGCATGCCACAACAAGGTTAGACACACATGCCAGTAACTTGAGCTACTGGACTATGAGAAAAGGAGTTCCTCTAGAATACACAGCAATTCATCAAAGGGTTACAACTCCCACGTTTTTCTTAAAGGCACAGTGTCAGTATAGTAAAGTGATCATTACAATGTAGCACACTGTATCATTCACATTGTAGCACTATTATTTCAACTCAGAGAGGTAGAGACCCTAGTCTTCCTGATGGTTTAGGTTAACCTCCATAAGGGTGACCTTTTGAGGATCAAATCACTAGCAGACTCAATGAGTTCACTGGCAAACTTTTTTCTTATTGTAAAATGGATTAATAAAAGCACAGGACTGTTGTTTTTATTTCTGCTTATAGTGGAAAACTATGGCAACCTTGAACAAGAAAAGTAATCAATAGTAATTAGTACTGGAAAGTAGCTAATGTTGAACTCAATTTTGGTTGGAAAAGTACTTAACTGGAGACCAGACTGAACATATTATGCTATATATATTTAAAAATGCACAATGCATATAAATGAAAAAGCACTGTTTCTCGCCTGCCTGTCTAATGTATTATACATTTTATAGAACTGGAAAGAGAACTGAAATGGTTGAGAACTGAGACAAACCCCATCAATAACATGGCAGCAGGATGCTACAACATAATTTACCGCTCTTAATAACATTTCATATTTTACAGATCAGAGCTATAAAAGCCTTTAACAGTCTGAAGATGTTGACATAATTAGAAGGCAAAAAGCTTACATTTGAACGTTATGCCAGTTAACTCTATGTTCTTAACCAAGGATACTATACCATTTCTAACAGACTGGAATAACAACAACATCATCTTTATTATTTATTCTAAAATGAGTTTAGGCAAAAAGGACATTGATAAATGATTTCAAGGTCACAGGGTGTTTACCCATAGTACTCTCTTATACAGTCATATACAGTGATAATAATGCAACAACTGAGTAAGAAAGCTAGACATAATGTTATTACAAAAGAAACAATGTTTTTTTTTTTTTTTTTTTTTTTTTTAATTACCTCAACTGATAACATTGTCAAAGAACTATAAATAGGCCTATCTAAAAGTCAGGGATTCACTGCCTGTTGGAGTTTCAAAATACTTTTTTGTGTGGTGGACTACATTTTAATTTGAATTTCCTTTTTTTTAGGACCCATGTTAATAATGTCACAGCTATAGTATTGTTTGTTATGTAACAAGTAGGAATAGCAATGAGACTAATATGAACAATATATTAATTTGCTATCACGTTAATGTATGTATTTCCCTTGTAATATAAAAGTCAAGATTTCAAATATGCATCCACAGTGTACCTCTGTTTTCTGCTGTTTGCTTTTTTTCCCCATAAAAGAGCTGTAAAAGGCATTTGAACAGATGGTTGCTGGACCGCTCTTTCCTGCATCTCCTCACAACTGCCACAAAGCCTTTGTGTTCATTAATCTTCCATAGACTTCCAGTAGCACAACAACTATATTAAACAGCTTGGGAGAGAAAGAGACAAGCCATGGCTGTCAGGAACTTCAAACTAAACCATCAGTCCACTACGCCAAGTCCTTCCACTAAATGCTACTGTAAAACAGCGAGAGAAAATAAACATTTAGCCAGGAGGCTGACCCTTAAAAATGCTTTCCAAAGAAAGGAAATGATAAATGCTCATTATACTAAGGGCAGTTGCTGTAGCAAGTGTAGGACAGCCTTTGAAAGTGTAGCATAAAGACTCACAAAACATCTGGTTTGAATTCAAGCCAGCTCATTACATTTTAAGAAGATAACTGTTTCCCCCTGTACAGAGTATGGAAACATTGGAGCCAATGATGCTTGGATTCGTAACAAGGAGTTTGCACAGTGGGCGACAACTAAAAAGAAAAGTTTATTTTTTCATTCCTGGGTACAAGCAATAAATTCTGGTTGAGGGTGGATGTGGACACAGGTTGATGAAATGTTTCAAGCATTTTCTTTTATTGAGTGTAGTTAAAAGAGAAGCACAATCCCATTAAAACTTGTAGTGTTTAAAAGCATACAGAAACAGTTGATGTGATCTCAATGGCACATCAGTTTTTCTTGTGTTACTAAATACATATTTAATTATTTTTCTTTTTTTTTTATTCCACTACAATACATAGAACATAGAACGTAAAAACAGGTTAGGATAGATTTGGCAGGGGGTTCCCTCTGGCTTGCTGAGAAGCTTACAGGCAGAGGGAGAGGCTGGCTTCACTTGCCCCCAAAGGGAGACGTTTGCAGAGGTGGCACAGCAAAGTAGAGGAAGAAGGGAGGATGGAGGAAATGAAAAGCAAGACAGAATAAGGGCATTAAATAGGGAGATTGACAGATATTTTGGCGGAACATAACTGCAGTACAAGGAAATCCAAATAATAATATTTATAAACAAAAGTGAAGTTATGGAGTTGTTTGAGCCATTAGTTTTTAGTTTTTTTTGTTAGTAGTTTACCATGAAATAAGAACGCATTAATGTATATTGGACTAAATAAAGCCTTGTGTTTTAAAGGGTTGTATAATCCAAAAGAAACAACAACTCTGAATAAGAAAACAGTTATCACCTTCATTCAAACCCAGTAAAAAAACCTACAGGCATCGCTGAAGACCTGCACATAGGGACCCTAAAAGTCATACCTGACATGTTTTCTCTGCCTGCCCATGCTGGGCCAAAAATCTGTTGTCTGAGGCAGCAGCAGAGGATAACACATTAAGAAGTCAGGCCCCCATGAATTTATGAGGAGCGCATCACCATGACAAATATTTCAGGACTGCAACTCTATCTGGCCTCCTCCTCTGTTTGTCCATTGCAGTCAGCAGCTAAATTGAAAAATCAATTCCAATTTAAATTATTGGAATAAAGAACACCGGGAGTCAAAGATAAAAAGGCGCTGCTCTCCAAGATCCTCTTTAATTGGAAAGTCATTTCTTCAGGGTATTCTAATGGTTCTGAGGGAGGATTGCAAAATAAAGTTGATGAGCTGGGGGAAGGTTAATAGCTTATGTGCTTTTTTTCTGCACAGCAGCTCCCTCTCTCTCTCTTTTGCATTCTTTATGACAGCACCATCAAATGAAGAAAAATGCCAGGAATCTTGACTTCACTATAGAGACTGACACAGGATGTTGCCATTTGTTTCACCAGAACTGCTTTTTTTTTAAGGGTTTTGAGTTCTTTACAACCGGTATCTCTTCAAACAATGTGCCTCGCTGTATGACAGTGTGATTTCTGAATCTAATTAAATTAGGTTAAATAACTGTACAATTATAGCAAGGTGGACCCAAAGTGCATGCATTTATACAGTGCTTCAAATAAGCGCCATATCCTCTGTTACAGACGATGAAGTTTATAAAAGAGAGAAGTAGGATTACATTCGGATATAGCTGGATGGTTTCAAGAAATGATTACTGCATCCATACACACTGACTGTTTCTGTTTTAGAGGGTAATTTCTATTCAGATTTCACAAGTCCTTTATCCAGTTTGTCCTCCTTAAAAATTAAGACCAGTCTGCAAGAATACAATGCCCCTCGTGGGTTGAGTTGCCAGGTTTATTAAAGCTAACGGCAACGTGTCATGGAGTATTTAAGCCCATTTTACAGTATAATTCAATCAAAACAGGCTGCATCTGTACCCAAAGGGATGGCCATGGATTTGATCTGATTTCACAGTGTCTTTCATGTACAATATACTCGGAAAAAAAACATTTCCAATGGGATAAGGTCAGTTTGATAAAAAGAAAAGCATGTCAAGATGTTGCAGTCATTACACATCCCCATAAGGGGGCATATACGTTTTTTGCAATGTCTTGTGGCTGCTATATTGTGGTGAATTGTGATGTACAAAGACACAATTCTTAAAATATTCACAAACTTTAACTTATGAGTTATTTAAAAAATGTTAACATTAACCTCTTAACCAATATGGCTGCCATAATGAGATCTTAACACAGTTTCGGGTTCTTTAGGATGACTCATTCTGTGATACTGTATTCCTATTTGTCACAGAGCTGTATTTTATGATTCTCTCAGTCAAAATCCATTGCAGGTGTTCAGTAAAATATAACCGTCTCACTGCCACATTGTTTCAATATTTGGCGATACAAAGATAGAGGCCACTCGTTTTTGATTGTATTTGTTGATAACATATTTGTTATTAAATTCCCTGCTGGGTTTTTATTCCCAAAGAAAATGTCTTGTGTATTTTAAATTCACACCTACAATAAAACATTTGTATTGCTGTCACACCTACTTTTAATAATTAATATGGTATTTTTGTGATTCAGAAGTAAAAAACAAACAAACAGACATCTCATTAAGATATGTCAGGGTCCAAACATATGTGAATGTGTTAATCGGCTAGAAATAAAAAGAGGTATGTACTTCTCTACGCAAAATGGTGTGTTTCACAAACATATTCTCAATTTGACTTTGTTTCCTACAAGGAAACTAAGAAAGTTCAAATGAGGCCTCTTTGTAAATGAAACTCAATTTCACAGCATATTGTCCCTCCCTGTTCTCTTCCCTGGGTTTCATTTTCATGAAAACCACAGACAAGCACACATTAATAATTACTGTAGAGTGACTAAATACAGGCCATACTTTTCTAACCTTTCATTTTCCTCAGTGGCCTTCCATGTTCATGCTTGTGAAATGTTAATTTAGATAATGTGGCCTGCCCCTTGTCAGATAATTCTGTTTTGCATTTTCACTAATACATAATGGTCTGTTCTGATTAGATGGCATTAACTTTATCGTTTTTCAATCAAGTCTTAGTGTTTTCTTAGACATAATGTAATAACTGTTAAATATCCTAGCCAAATTGGTAACCAGGGCTACAGTTGGTCATGTGCAAGGTTTTTCTTCTAAATGCTTCAGAAAACTTATGCAAGGCACCTTTCTGGAACAAGAAAGAACAGAGCCCCAACTATATATGTGTGGAAGCAGCAACCAGCACCACTGGTCTTGTACTTCACACCAGCAATGCTTAGTGTTTCAGCCAATTAAATTATGCACCCAACATAACCTCAAACAACCCAAACATGCTAAAACAATAGAGGTATTTCACAATATGTGAAATAGCCTGGGGATTGCCCATCTGGACAGACAATACTACCCTGCTCACCCAGTTAAAGACGCCTCTTATCCGTGTAGTAATTCAAGCATTAATCCACCCATATTATTTTTCAAGTTATTTATTGCCAAAAAAGTAAAACTGACATAGTTTGAAATATTTGGCTTGCGTGTACAAAACTATAAAACCAGTTTGCACCTAGTTATAGCCATTCTTAATTTATCATAAGCTGTCTTGAAATTAACATAACTGGATGCTTATTTCTTTAAACTAATGCCAAGTTCACTTAAACTGATTGTACTACAAACATAAACAGACTCTTACGTAGAAATATCCTGCGTTTCAATTTTAACAATTAGCTTTTTGAGATAAGCCACTATTACTATATACAGGTGTATGAGTGTGGCAGAGCACAGCTCTGCCCTTTAGAAATTGGCAGGGATGGGGTTAACTTCCCCTACCTGCCTGGGTTTATTATGTTCAGGTGGCTGGGGTTGATTAATTGATTAGGATAATTAACGATCAATCAGCGCCCAGCCACCTGACATAAAAGGAGGCCTCTGCTTCTCATTTAGGAGGAGGGAGCTGAGGAAGCAGGTTGGTGGTTTTTGGTGTGTGAGTTCTGAATTTTGATAAATCCAGTGAAGGCATTGCCCAGCCTGGAAATTGTTATTTTTGTTAGTTTTGCTTTTTGTCTTTCTTTTTGTGTTTAAATCGCTTTGTTTTTGCCCTTGTGCCCTTTTATTTTTGTGTATTTATAATAAAATAATTTTTTTTTTGAACTACAGACTGTCTCTGGGCCTCTATCCATTCGCCAGCCTGCCACAATGAGATACTGAGATGATGCCTGTAAACATTTAGTACACATTCCATGAATTTAACTCCAAAATGGCTGAGTACTACAAGAATAACAAATATGGCAGTGACAGACATCCCACGCAACGGCTGCATGTTCTGGCACCAGGGATTTTGTAGGAATCTGAAAAAAGACAATAAAACAGACAAAGAAAATGTGGGCAACATACTCAACTTGGTTTATACCCTGGATATATAAGACACTGCGCTGTGCATCAGGATAGCGTTGTTCCCTGGCCACACGTTCATTTTACGTCATGAAAATATTCCTCATGGCTCCCACATAACAGCTCTCTCAGCTAAAACATAAACATCATACAACTCGCCCAACACAACGAAAAAAAGAATTGAAAATAAAATAGAAAAAACACTGTAGAGTAGAAAGGTTGTAAAGATGCACATGTTTAGCAACATAACTTGTATTAAGCCTGTTATCTTCACTGTCATTCTCTTTATATTTAAAACATCAGACAACGGAATGAATGCTCCAGAGTGGTTTAACCCTTTGACCAGGTCCGACCTTACAATTTTCCCTTTCCAGTCCGATGTCAGACCTTGTCCAACATCATCAAAAAGACATAAAGCATAGGTCTCTAGTTGTTTTTTCTCCGAAAAGCAGAGAAAACCTTTCAATGGCTGAGTGAGACCAATAAGAGCCAAATGAAGCCGAGAAGGGTTTATCTGATAGCCCCATGCACCACAGAGATAACACGGACACAAACAAAGGAGGTAGCTGCTTCCGCATCCAATGCTCAAAACCTATCACAGACATTTGCAGAGCTTTTTGAGATGTTATACTAAAAACAGCATGGAAAATTGAAACTTTCTTTAACCTAAAGTAGTAAGATATGTAAAAATAATATTAATTTGGTATAACATGTCTTTCAAAACTGCATATTTGAGCTAAATGCAAAATAGATACTTTTTTTTTTTTTTTTAGCTACAGTTACTTTAATTGTATTATCAGTTCTGTGTCATGTAACAAGCAATATAATAATTTCACGAAAACTGTGACAGACTGTTGAAATCCCTGTAAAACATAAGGAAGATATTTTTCTTTCACCTTGGTTTATCGTCTTTTTTTGTGAGATTTCTGGAGACACACGACAGCCACTATTTACAGAATGACTGTCTGTGAAGAGCAAGGCATTATTTTTCCACCCATGTTTAGAAAACTGAGATTGCTTTCAGGAGGATGTGAGAAATTTACATAATTTGTACTAGTTTTCTGTAAAACGTGCATTTTAACATTTTAACAAATGTCACAAGAAACTACATAAAAAACAACAAACCCAGGAAGCAAATATGTCCTTAAGCTGTGCTTTTATTGATTTATAAACACTCTGTCAAGCTATCTCCTCTCTGCATTGTAATTTAGATATGGGAATATATCTGTGAAATATATTGATTGCATTATTGATTGAAAAACCAATTGCTGTTGCACTCCTGTTTTACCATTTAAATCCTGACACAGCTTGACATGTGAGCTTCGATTTTGATATGTGACAACATGAAAGCTTTCATAACCTGTCCTCTATCAACTTGTAGAATTTACAGTACAGCAGTGATGTTATCAGGGTTGTTCTTGAGTTGCATTAATTAAAAGGTGTTCTGAGTCCTGCTGTTGGAGCTTTTGGATTTTTGCGAAAGACTGTTTGTGTATTTATGTTACCTGAAAATTGCTGCACTGTTATATCACTTTTCCATAGTTATGTAACGCCCCTGGGTCAGCTGTAACTGTGTTTGAGGAGGTTCTGTTACCCACCTTCAGCAGGTGCTCAGGGATGTCAGAGATGGGAGAATTGCCACCAATCGGAATCTTGGTTTGTCTTCCGAGCAGAACCCTGTTGCAACAGTTTGTGGGTGTGGGGGATTACAGTACATCTAATGTTTTCACATATACACATCTCCTGAAAAGAAACAAGTGTGTTTGCTAGTATCTTGTTGATAGGTATGAAAGTTTGCTTTTGTTTTGTGCCCATTTTACCTTTTTTGGATGTAATGTTTAGTCTCTTATTTGTCATTTTGAACATGAAAACCATTAAACAGTATATCTCCCTTGCGGCTCAGTTTTCTTTACTATACATAATAACATCTGCAGTAAGCTGCGAGAAACTGTATTTGTCTCAAGGCAGAGCACGTTCTGTCCAGACAAAGAATACATCCAGTTTGATAAGGAATACAAGCACTGCTCTACTAGCACTTTGATATAGTAATTTTTTCCATCTATATTGTGTCATTTTAAGGTCATTCATTATTATGGAAATTATGAGCTAGACATGCAAGTGGATTTTATTTGTATTAGATTGTAGTGTTTTGTATTCCTTGCATACACGCTAGTAAATTGGTTCAATTTGTTTGTTTACTACATTGTAGTCAATTTTAGGTAGCCTGCACCTTATGCTAGAACATATTTGTCCTCTTTCTTCAAGTGGTTTATTGTGTAAGTATTTTATTTTAAAATAATTTACTATTTGCAGTTTACAAAAGCACATGCAAATGGAAACAATGCCTTGAAGTTTTGAGTAATCTCGATAAATACTGTACAATCTTTAATGGTAATGGATACTGCAATGTTACTTTGAACGACTTAGAAACATCTACTCAGCGCATTACTTTCAAGGTATCGGTGACAGGATGCGAGTGGTGCGGTGTACAACGTGAATATCCAAACAGTACTCTCAATGAAAAATATCCATAGTTATTAAAAGGAAGCAAATAATAAATCAGTCGCCTCTATGATTTATAAATCATGGTTTATAAATCGAGCCAATATGGTGGGTTGCAGTCCCAAACAAGAAGACACTCCAAAACCACAATCCCCTGTGCACGAAACTGTGCTCTGTAGGTCCTGGAGAAAGTGGTGCTCGTGTCTGTACTGTGTTTGTGTTGTGAAGGATGGTGCTCATGGTTTCCTGCTGGCTCTGTGGCTGCAACTCCTGGGTCGCTCACTCCTCCTCTGTAACAAAAGAATAACAAACGCAGCACTGTGGAGCATCAGAACCGTCACCGTAAGGGCTGTACTCATGAAACGACATCCCATTTGTACCACCAAGCTCCTCCCTGCAACCGGCCCATTGCCATGGTTTATCCAATCGCTGCCTGACCCGTATCTGATCACAATGGTGTTGTTTAGAGTACTTTCAGCTACGCGCTTTCCCCAAGATGGCCCACTTCTGGTTCCAACCTACTGCTGGGTCCACCACTCGAGCCTTACTATTATAGACAACTTTTATTAGCGATTCCCTCTGACAATGGTTCCAGTTAGATTTGTAGTTCGACTGGAATGTTTGTACTTCCATCTGTATAGCTTAGAATTGTGCTTATTCTTACTGTGATTGACTGCAAAGGCAACAGGGCTAGCCAGACTGGATAATGTTTGTTGGGTTGTTTTTTACTTCTGTACAGTTTCCTAGTAACAGAAGACGTATTCTGGCAGATGTAGTTGTTAGTGGAGGTTTTAGGGGAGGCGGGAGGGGAGGCAGACAAGCTGTGCAGCAAAATTGCTATGGATATTTTTACGCATGAAATTTAAATGTAGTGCATATTTCTGATTTTTTAATGTGCAAAATCAGCAGCTACACAGCTTCTCTGGACCACTGGATGCAATTAGGCAAAATTGTGAAAGGCTGATGTGACATTGCCAGTACAGGTCTGTTTCAGTCAAAAAGCTAAGTTTTTGCCCTTCCTGTTGGCCATATCTGTTTTTTGGCATAACTGTTTTCAGTGTAAAATATGAATATATTGAAAAAAATTACATTGTATAATGGCAACTTAATGCAGAAGCATAATTTGCACTTTTTTATACTAGGAAAACATTTGTAATTCTGTACTGTAATTGCACTTGTGTCCTCCAGCTCCTTGATTGGTATTCAAGACGTGACTTGGGGTTTAAATAGGGACTTTAACAGATATTTTGGCGGGATGGAATAGTCAAACACATGAACCACAGTCCAACAATAAAACACACATGGGGGAAAGTCATTCAAGCATTTTGCTCTGTTTTATTAGTTTCACAACCACAAATAAACATTTTAAGAATACCTAAAAGTCTAAATGAATAAGTGATTTATTTGCAAGTTTTATAATTTCAAGGAAAATAATGGTGCTAGTGATAGTTTTGAGTAAAAAGCAGGCTTTGTGAATTCCCCCCACATTTGCACCACTGGTTCAATTGTTGTTTTTATCTACATAAGCAATATGTGTATGATTATGCTACAGAGGGGGGAAAAGGTAGAACTTAATAATATGAACTATTATATAGCATGCTTCATTGGCTATTTAAATGTGTTTCTTCAAGGGTGATTGCAACTTTAACCTAATTTTCAGTAAAGAAGAAAAGCCTCAAAGCCAGACCTTGAATTTGTTTCTTGAATTATGCAGTGATCAGTCAATTATTCATCTCCCCAACCCGTGATGGCTATGCTTTAAAAAGCATGCAAAAATGGGGCTATAGAATGCTGTGCTGTGTCAACACATTTTACTTTGCTTACAAGACATATTTTTGTTTCAATGCCGATTCTACTTTTCTTCATGCTGATTGTAATAAGGCACCTGTTACAAATCAATTGCACTGTGTATCTTAATGGTCACAGGAAAAAAAAAAGAAGTTTCCCTTTTCATAGTTACTGGGTAATTTATGAATCAAGCCATAATGAACTAGTGCTTTACCAGACAAGAAACTGCTGCAGAAAATGATGAAATATGATCCTTGTCTTAAGATAGAGCTTGTCAACAGGTATCACCAGAGGCCAATACATATTTTAGTATACATGCGTGAATGACAAGAACTGTTGCACGGAAACATCATCTAAGTCTCAGCTGATTGAAAAAAAGCTTTCAATCTGCATTCCTTTCCAGTGAACACAATTGGTGATAATGACCATTAATTAAAAAATGGCTATTATTCCCCACAAACTTTGCTTTTGTGACCAGGACAGTGATATTTCAAAATATTATTTTTCCAATGGGAAAATGGACAAATGTGTGTCTTTTTGTTCACATAAAGTCAGAAAAAAACAACATATGAATCCAAATTAACATGTATTTATACTAAAGTAATACAAAGATGACTACAAAAGATTTAGAAGTGAGTTGTTTTTCGAGATTTACAATTACACTGTATTTACAGTATAATTGTAAATCTCGAGAAACTACTCACTCATTTACACACTATTCATAAATAATATAGTTGCAATAAACATGCCACTAACAGCAATATAAATACAAAAAAGTGACTTTTGCTGCAGATGAATTGTTAGGCCATGGGAAAAGTATTCAAACAAATGTGAGTTTCCCTTTCAAAAGAAAATATCTGCCAGTTCCAACGACTTGAAAAAAACAAGTGTCGACCATGCCCCATAAATCACAACATATTACAATTCTAAAAGAGACCATAGAAACATCACCCAGAGGGATGCCTGCATGATGGTGCTCCCACATGCAGCGCTCACAAACATAAGGTGATCTTCCAAACATAGATACGCTTCAATCATTGAGAAGTGGAACAGTATCCCTCAAGAGCTAGATACTGTCATCCACAGTAGGCTGCAACGAGCAACTGTGTATTACTATTTTATATGCAGTGTATTTTATAAGTCATGCTGTATGTCATACATTTTTCTCAGAATAATGAGCAATAGCTAAATTACTTGTGTATCACTGGTACTCGGAAAAAAATGGCCATACTCGTTACGAATTCTCGGTTGTGCTCAGACTAGGGCACACCCCTATTTTCTGCAATTTATTTGAAAACATAATTATGGTGTTCTGAGTGAACCGCCTAAGAATTGCTCCAACCATTGGTAATAAGGCATATAACTGTTCGAAGACATACTCTCAATGTTGTACTTTATTTAATTGTCAAGTACTCTGTCCTGATTATAAAATTATAATGATTTGCCTGAAAACATAAAGTAATAATTACCTCAAAAATAGAAACTACAAACACAGTTGTGTAGCGAAGGTGGGATAACTGTTGGTATTATAAGAGAAACAACAAAATACCCTTAAAGTTATTAAAACAAATCCTCCCAACCCCCACCCCCCAAATATGTAGATAAAAGAAATACAGATGAAGCCGCTTTATATCAGGATTGCCATGTAGGCATCATTTGTGAAGTGGGTCATGATATAAAATGGGTTTCACGTTCGCCTATGGCAGCACATTATCGGTGCGAGGAAAAAGTAAGAAAACTAATGATGAAGTAAAGAGCAGTGTTTTTTAACAAATGCATATATTTTACTACAGGACAAATACCTTTTGTATCGTTAACTAGAGCAAAACAGTTTGTGTCATTATCTAAAAAAGGCATGAATTGTCGACCGATGAGATCTATCAATTATGCGTTGCACTTGGTGTTTTTTTTTTTTTGCTGTTTTTTTTTTTTTTTTTGTGAATAAGACCTGACTGTTAAAAAAGAAATTTGGTGATGTTGGTGTTTTGTAACTGAACTGTATCCTGTTAAGACCGCCCACGCAGCATTTGACTGGCTGCACAAAATGTGACAATAAGTCAGTTTGTGAGATGGCATTCAGAGAGGTACTTTCTCAAAAGAACCTATGGTGCAGAGCGAGTAGTTTTTGAAAGATTGTGATAATAAACGGGGCATGATATTAAGCAAGGTGATATAAAACTGGTTAATCTGTACATGTCAGTAATTCATTGTTACTGAGTAAAAGCATTATATCAAAAGGAGATACAATCTTTAATCCCAGACTAGTGTTAATCGGAGTACAGTATGTGAAACTAGCTGGAAGTGTTCCACTTCTAAATTAGTACTTTTTGAAAAGGGCACAAGATAAAAAGTGACAATCTTATCCATAACTATTAAACAATCCATTGAGGTTGACACTGAATTTATCATTTTTCTAATGCAAATGTGAAAACAGCACAAACAGCATTATTATGTCATTTTAATATGAACTCCAAATCCGAGCTGTCGGAAACTCAGCCAGTCAACCTAGAAAGATGATGTGGTATGATTTAAAAAACCAAAAGTACAGTGTTTGATAGTGTACCTGAAAAAACTTGTTTTACTGTAGTGTGCACCCACACACATGCACAAACACATGGGTTAAAATACTTTGTGGTGATCAGCACAATGCCTTATAGTATAGAATCGTGGGGATAGTACAGCAAATAACAGCTTCATACACTCTGAAACTTGTATAAATAAATGATGTAGATGGGAGCAGTTTGCTTATCTTGCAATGAAGAATATGGGAAAAATGTGCTTGTTAAACAATAACCCGAGTGTGCTTTTATTATGTTTTTCAGCGCAGTAACTCATGATACAAAAATAGCAGCTGCATGTTAAATCACAAATTATTCAGCATTATTCTTCTAGCAACGTAAAAAGCTGACTGTTTTTTTTTTTTTTTTTTTTTTTAAAGATCCGCAACACCAGAAAGCAAATATTCTATCTGTGCTAACATAGTGTAATTAAGGGAAACAATACATACAAGGTGGGAGATTTCAGACAGTTTTATTAGCAGATTGTTGAAAAGAAAAGAAAATACAGTAAAACGTGGATTCTCACATTTAAACTGGACTCAAAGAACTAGGCTACCATAGAAAAAGAAAACTTGCATTCTTGAATTATGATGTAAAAACAGTTCTCTTTTTGTACAGATTGTGTACAACAAAATTTGTAATAACCCTTTTTTTTTTTTTTTTTTTTTACTTTTAAAAAACGTTAAATATATAGATAAAAATAGACAATTTTCATAGGTCCTACGTGAAGATGAGCACTATGATCTGTTCCAATGGCTTGCATAGAGTGCAAATGTGGCTATAAGACAGGACAGCCTGACACAAATATTGTTAAGATAAAAAAAGCACCATGAACAGAAAGCAGTTGTATGATAAACAGCGGAATAACAACAATAACTTATAATGCAGTCTTTCTAGAAATCAAATATTTGAATGCTCTTTCTTGCTCCAACCACTTCTTAAACCCCTTTCTCTATAAATGTAATTTTGACTGTTCTCGACAGCAGAAAATGTACACATTTGTTAACCCAATAAACGCTAAGTGGTGACTCTATGCAAGGTGTGGAGTGATGAGAAATGCTAGCAAGTACATGTATTTTAAATGGTTTTCTTTTTTTTTTTTTAAGTGACAAAATGGTTGTCATTATCATACACAGCCCACGAGCTATTAATCCTTTAAAGACTAAAGCCTAAATATTTTCAAATCACTTACACTTATTCAGTCAAAACCTTTTAAAGAAAATACTTTATTAATGAAGTGTTTAATAAACACAGATTTATAGTGATATAGTGAACAGTATGCTTCAATTCTGATATAGATAACCATCTCCCTTTTTTTAAAACATGAAACCATACCCAGTTCATGTTTAACTGCTGAGGTGAATTGATTTCAGGATTAGATTTTTTTTTTTTTTTTTTTTTTTTACTGTATTTAGAGAGTTTTTTATCCTTGATTCACAATATATCATTACTAACTTTAAAAAAAAAAAAATTCTGATGGAATAAACCATCTGCTTGTACACTTTTATAAAAAAAAAAAGCCTGAGGCTAAAATTGACATACAGTAAACAGCTCTCTAACCAATTGACAGCTGATCCTTAATACATATCTGCATGTATGAATATGTTAAAGACATATAAACAATGTGATATTTGTTTTAGCGATTGCTGAGGACACTGTTTGATTAAAACGGACATTTACAGATGTATTTCCTTTGATGTTGAAGGCTTTGGAAAAGCAAACTAGCTGTTAAAGAAACACCTAATTAAAAAGACTTCAGATATTGTCCCATAAGAGACAAAGGTTAAACCAAACTGAAGCGCATCAAAGAAGATATTTAATAAATTGTATTACAGTTTATAAATAACTAAAATAATATTATTCATACAAAATGCATATTAGTAGCTTTTAAACTGTTTTCGACTTTCAAAAGTAGACTTAAAAGGGTTAACCGATCAATGAATCATTGTGAAATAAACAGAAAGCTACACTACAAGGTAGGTAGGTAAGAACTGTGTCATCGGTTTACTTCCAGTTACCTTCACAATATAGAGACAGTGAATATTACACAGAAACAAACCTGGCCAAATACAAGGAGAGGAGACAGAATGTAAGAGATCACTCAGCTTTAATCAATGCATCAAGTGATCTTTAAGTCAATGCTGTCACAAGGATGCTTGATGCTGCTAGAAAAGTAAACCTGGTGTCTGATTCACAGCACAGTCACTAATAAGAAGTATTCAGGGCTCTTGTTGTTGTTGTTTTTGTGTGTGTGTGGGTGTGCGTGTGTTTCTTTTTTAAAAATATAAATAGAAAGTGGCTAGCATAAAATAGTTTTTGTATGTCCCCAGACACCCAGGATTCCAATCATTTAATACCATGACTCCAGGACAAACATGTACATGCCTGCATGCGTTAAAACTTGAAAGGCAGCTCTCTGGCATCAGGGTGACAAAACAAAAATAATAAAATATTTTAAAAAAAAGTTGAAAAAAGTGAACTTCCAATTTTAATGTTTTGTTTCCTAATAAATCTACTGCATACATAATACCTTCTTTCAATAATGTGTTTTTATATACATACCATCTTGGTTATCATTAATTTTAAAAACATCCCATCACTTCAGATCAACAATATACAATGTGGTGAAAAAAAAAAAAAGACAGCGAATTGCATTTTTCCTTACAAATTTAAAAAGCTTTGAAATCAAAGTTTATTTTTCATGTGTAGGCTTGAACACACAGTCTAACCAAACACTTCTTCAGAAGCCTTCCCAAACTTGTGTATTTCACAATAAGTGTAACAGTTTTAATGTTGTATGAAAAAAAAAAAAAAAGATTCAGGTTTCACTTGAAGCTTTCTTGCTGGTTTGAGTACAGTATAAAAGTCTTCAACTTTACAGTATTGGGTTTAAAAAAAGGTCTGCTGCTGGATATTTCATTCTGCTGTGCTGTGTCCAGCTTTCACCGCAGGATGTATTAGGGGTTACAAAAGGCAGTAGGCCCCAGTTTCAAAGCCCAACAGCAACTAATCAGTCATTGTTTTGTGATGAGTCTTTTTTATATTTATGAACCTTCTAGCCTCGAGCACGGGTGGTAATAGCAGCTTCTGTAGATCACTCAGATGTATTCAGCATTAATTTGTTGTTAAAAACAAGTGGACATGCCAACTCAAAGAACTTGCTCTGAATGCTTCCTCAAAAGCTTCTTTTTTTGTTGTCATTTTTAAGTCTTTAATTTAGTCACAGAACCGCCTCTGCGTAGTTGGTTCAGTACATCACCGAAGTTTTCAGAAAAAGTCTTCCATCTGAAATATAAAAATAAAAATATATATTTTGAGTCAAGGTTTACTGTGTTAGTCTTGTAACGTAACATAAACACCTGTTTTATTACAGTAACAGATAATATTCTTGGATCCTGGTAATAAAGACATTACAACAATTTAAACAATTTTAGCACCATCAAAAGATCTATTAGCTCTGTGCCGATATAAGCAAGTCACACAGCCCAACATGCCGCTTCTATGCCAGCCTTGAGCCGTAATATCTTCTCTGTGTGAAAGGAGCTTAAGAAGTCCAGAAAGGAAACAACATTGAAAATTACTATGTCCAATAATTTTGTTTAGTACTAAACATAAATAATGATCTCATTCTTCCATAATTTAACCATCTGTCCACCTTAACTTATCACAATGCAGACCTTGTTGTTGTGTGCAGTCTTTGGATCATACTCATTTTTGGAAATTAAAAATAAATGAAAGTTGTGAAATCTATTGTGTATTCTAGTGTTATAGAGGGAATGGATTTGGCTCACAGCCTTGTGCACGCTGGGGCATGTCAAAGTTCTGAAATCAGAAAGACGGGGTGGTGTGGGGTCATCACCCCTGAGGAGTTGGGAAAACAGAATTAAAGGAGGTGTTTCGTAAGATAGGAGGTTTATTTCTAGTTGTGGGACTAATTAATAATGAAGTATCTTTTAAGTGACTGAAGAAGTGACATTCCAGCAGGTTTTGGTCACACATTTAGAACCACAGAATCGCAGCCAAACCTCAATGTACTGTTTGCTAAAATAGTAACACCAAGTGATTTCCAAATAGCAGATTCTATATTGCTGAATTGAATTAAGGGTGCCTTGAGGTGCTACAATAGCTCCACAATGAACAATTCAAGTCATTTTCTAAAAAAAAAAAATAGCTTTACATTTAAAACTGGTGTGCCTAGGCATAAAAAGACAGCTCAGTTTATTATGTTTGAAAAACCATGTGATGTGAGAATAGAAGAGAAACAGTACGTTATCATTAGTATGTAAAATATCCTTTCTGAATTCAGATTCCAAATATTTTTATTTAACAAATGTAATTTGTTATTCTGACAGAATTAGGGTGATTACAGTAAGACAGTCAGTATAAAACTCAATTACATGAAGTGGATTCTTATTAAAAGGAGTATAGTATAAGACCTTATTCGCAAAACGTTACACAAATACTGAGTACAAATTAGTGTAATGTAATGTGACAAGCAGCATTCAGCAAAGTGCAACAGTGGCTCACATTGCTGAAACATTCAACACTGGCCCAGGCAAACCCATGTCCACTCATAATGTTCCAGGAGAATTTGGTTTAAAAATAATAATATAATAATATAAATAAATATTAAACACCTTAAAGGATATTACTAACACAATTCCTTTGTTTGTATTTAATAAAATATTCAAAGTAACAAAACATGCCAGAATTAAAAAAAAAAACATGTGTTTAAAACATTTCTTGTGATATGCTTGTTTGAACACAGCACTGCACTCATGATTCAAAGCACTTAATAAATTGCATTTCCTGTAAGGAAGCAGCTTTATTGAAAAAGGCAGCTCCTGTTCTCAGACGTTATCTCCAGACACCTGTAATCTAACAAGCTTTGTCCATTTTCAAAGAACACTCATACGTGCATGCTTGAGCTCACATACGCACTCTGTCGTGGAGATGGAAAAAGCATCTGTTAGGCATGGCTCAGGAGTTTGTTTGATGTATGGTACCCGTACGTTTAGTATAAAAAAAAACAAAGAAAGATAAGGAAACAAATTGTAACCAGCATTTTCTTCATTCAGCCCTGTAACTAAATTATTTAATTTTAGCGCAAACTCACAAAGAAGTGATGACAAGCTAGAACAGGATGTTTTGCCAAGCTTTTGACAAGACAACAAGGGCAAGTCAAAATAGAAGCAAACAAATATCTGGGAACAGTGCTTTCAAACAGTCGAGAAAATATTCAGCACAGGAAACAACTAATTAGACTTGAGCCTTTCTGTGATTTTATTTTTATTTTTAATTAAAACTTCTTTTTTGAAATTGTTATACTGGGGATACAATTGTGTTCACAATTGTCACAACAAACAACAGTGTGTGTGTGTGTGTGTGTGGGTGGGGGGGGGGGGGGGGGGGGGGGGGGGGGTGATAGACAACCTGACTATAAATAAATAAATATTTAAAAGTATTATTTGTTATAGCACTACGATGAGGGAGGCACTGACGACATAATCTACGGTATTAGCGAATATGCACTCTTTCCATAACTGGCTGTACTAGAATGCCTAAACGTCACTGGATTCTGTGTTGTTTTTTTTTTTTTTTTTTTTTTTTTTTTTTTTTTTATAATGTTAACTTACGACTTAGCTTAGCATGGCCAACCTTGATTCATGTAGTTTCATGTGAAAAGAATGAAACCATAACTCAAAGGAGAAACCTGTACAACCAAACCTGCACTCTCTCAACATCTAAGGACCATAACAGAATGTGCTAGTTTAAATATGACACCACTACCATTTTGATGTTAAACTCAAAAGTGCAACAACATGTTCATTTTAATTACAGTACCTCTGACCTGCATATGTATTTCTTTAGCAGCCTTGTGAACTTGGCTACTGTTATTCTGTTTTCTTTTCAGAGAACAAAAGCTGTTCCAGGAAAAGACAAACACAAGGGCTAATTACAAAGCAAATCTGAATCTCCAAGGCATTGCATTCTGGCCATTTCTATTCAACACTATGGGATTCTGTGTAAAACTCATTTCAGCATGAAGTCATTGCTAAAAATAATCAGTGTGTGAATCTGCATGGCTCACAGTGTGATCTGTGTATTCTGTGTCCAGGCGTGAATTATTCCTATACTCATGCAGCTGTTTCAGTCTGCCTTAGTGACAATCAAACAGCTTGCATTTTGACTCATACTATACAGAGGGATGAACCTGACTGGGTTTACAGACTGATAATGTCAGAGTGATGTACAGTAAACTGACCACAATCATGGAACAGTCATTATAATTATAATAACTCATTTATAGGAAAACAATAGGGATTTACATTCTTCCTTTACCGAATACAGTGGAGATAGGTTAGGGCTCATTAGTAACGTCGCACAGGCAATGTGAAAACTATGAAGTCAACGAATATGTCGGGTAATATCATCATTTAAATCCTTGTCAAAATGTTTATTCAGCACAATTTCATACTTTAACAGCCATATAAAGAAATCCACTATTAACAATCCCTAAGCTTTTGATTTTTGCTTTTATTTGTAAGCTCAGGCATTCTTAATCCACTTCAGAACTGTGTAGTGCAAGGTTAAATGATGTGTACTTTAACAGTGCCTGTTGTTGTGTAGTTGTTAAAACCTGTTTATGTGTATGTGATGCATTTACAACAATATTCCAAAAGAGTACGGTACATCATGCATTTTAAGATGACCGCTCTGCTGTATGTGTAATGCAACCCATTATAACCCACTTGTCATGCCCTTATCTTTCATTACAAACATTATGCTAGGCATGGCATTATCAACAGCTGGAGAACATCTATCATCTGTATAATACTGGTAAGCACATGGTAGCTCTATTTAGCCTTAGTTAGAATTGAAAGAATTGAAAACAACATAATCTATAAAGGAACCTCGGGTTGTAACACTAGGAATAAGAAAGCAATACTGACAGGTAAGGTTAAAAAAGCAAAGCCTAATTTTCCCGTTAAAAATGTGACTATGATACATCTAATGTAGCCTAGCACATTAAAAACGAGTTCTGAAGTTAGAGTTTTTATAAAAGAAAACCGTCATTAAAATATGTAGCCAAGATGTAGCTTTTTTTTCATTCAAATCTAGATGAGACGTTCATTAAAGAAGAAAAATATTTCATCAGATGCTAAATAAAACAAAGGGAATTTTTGGCTTCTCTCAGCATAAAATTCCTTTGAAAGATTAATTAATACATGTAAATTATGCAAATTATGCCCATGCAAATATTTTATGAAGACAATTAAGGGAACCATTAATTACTGCCTTTTTTGCTTCAGTGAGATTCAGTCATTTAATTTTAATTTCACTTTAACTGTTTTGATGTTTAATCTTGCAATAAAGAACTTTATCTCTCCAAGCAGGGTCACTTAAACTTGCAAAACACATCAAGTGGCAAGCAGCAGAAATCAGGAATGATATTCTACATGCTATGTTTAGCATCACCAGGAATTTGTGACAAGATGCACTCCCAGAAGCTAGGAGGCTAGAAATCCATATGAGCTCATTCTTGGAATTGGTTCAAATACTGGAAAAGCAATTAATTTGTACTGGCTGTGTTAATACATGAGAATTAGAAAGTGTGACACAAGACAAATAGAGATAATTACTCCTCTAAAATGATGTTCTCCTTAATAAGTTTTTTTTTTTTTTTTTTTTTTTTTTTTTACAGCAGGAAATTATTACACTGATTTTTGGTTACTAAGGTTTTATTCGCATAAATTATTTAACATTGTCATCAGTAAGAGGATGATTATTCAAGGTTTGTGCTAGCACTCCATCCACAGCAGGGAGAGATACAATATAGGCAAAGTCATCTGGAGCAAAGGTAATGCTTCTTCCTTCCATGTCATCAAAAGGCAGTCATTGAGTTTATTACAGATGCAAACAAGACTGATTTTGCTTGCTTTCACAGCAAGGCACGTGAAACAACTACAAGAAAACATTATTTACAAATACTGGTCCCTAAATCATACCCTGCCTGGACAGTTACATGACCAGAAGACCATTTTTGTGTTTTACACAGGTTATGAAACATACACAGAATACAGAGATTGGGGTAGATTGGTTATAACAATATACCAAAACAGCACGGTTTTCTATAGTTTAAGGAATGAGGTGACCATTCATCTATTCATCTATTAACTCATTAAACACTAATCTTCTTAAATAACTAAACAAGCTTGATTTATGAAGTAAGGCATCCTGGGCTCATATTTTTGCTGGCTATTTTAATATTGATTTAAGCATTACAGAACACAAAGGCTGGTCCTAAACATGGGTTCAGAATCACTGTGAAACTGGTTATTACAGGGTCTAGGATCACCTCATATTCAACACTGGGTCTGGAAACATTAAGAGTTGGGCAGTAAGTTTTTCCCTCTCACAATTTTAGTTTTGACCCAGAACAAGGCTTCTCAGCATGCCCCAAAGTACACTATGTAGTGTTCAAAATAAAAAACACTGAAGACATGGGAACGGGGAACCAGTAGCAATGCGTTTGTAATGGAAGTTTTATTTTGGATGCACGCATTTAACTGAAATGCTCTCTTGCCAACAGTGTGCACATGGAATGTGTTCAACTGCATGCCAGAGATGATTAATGAGATGATCATGTGAATAAAAATATCAAAACAATCAGGATAATGTTGAAATAGATATCACAGGACAACATACAGAACACAAGACAGCAACAGTAATGAGTTTGTTTTAAACACAGTGTTCAGTGTTGCTTTAATGGCTGAGCATTAGAGGGTTTTAAAGTAATCTGATATCAATAATATATGTTAACATAATAGAGCATGAGGAATAAATTATGCCGCTTGACCTTCAGGTAAGTCAACTCCATACTAAATTATTTTATATTTAGATGTTACACCAGTAGTTTAGCAGTTTGATTAAATCAAATGACACATACCACACCATATCTTATTGACCTTGGCACAGGGCATTCTTTAATTTACACATGTAAACTTTAGTATTTATGTCTATTAACAATGAATAATAATAACACAAAATCTTTTAGGAGAGGTGCTTGATATATACAACATTTACATGTGTTACACTGGAATAGACTTAATAAGATATCAAGCATATGGTAGCAGTTAAAGGAAACATGAATACAACAAAATTACTTAAGCATTAAGATCTATTTATGATAAATATTTAGATTTTGCTGATTAATCCTGAAGGCTCGCATAACTGAATTAATGTTTATAGCAGACACATTTTGATTCTGTGCCCTTTCATGTTGGAACCTGGTTTCCAGTTGTTCCTTTGAAAATCTTGGCAAGGCATAATGAAATAGCCTAACCTAGCCTAGAAATGTTTTCAAAGTAATACATGTTCACCACTATTCTCTTCCTAAAGAGAGCATTTATAGGTCCCTAAGATCACGCTGAAAGGTAAACCTGTCATTAGTAAATGTAGCATTAGTAACAGTAGTCTCTAAAAGTGCTTCTGTTCTACTGTACAGTAAGTCCTAAATCCTGACAACAAACCATTGCAATAGCTTAAGTTAGCAGCCTATATTTGACTGCATTATTTGCTCAGTATAATTTTCAGAGTTCCCAACGAATAATTTGTTTTTTGTTTTGTTTTTTAATTTATTTTTTTTATTATTTATTTAGTCGTTGCCACATGCGTCCTCAGAAACGTGTCCCTACCTAGCCATCTTTTTTCGCACTGCAGATCCATAGCAAAGCCATCGGACCTATAGTGCTGGAGAACTACACAGATCTGAATAGCTCCACTGCAGACACGCAGGTGCCTTATTAGCCACAGGAGTCGCTGGTGCGCGGTGAACCGTGGATTGCCCTACCGACTTAGCTCTCCCAACCTGGGCAGCACACAGCCAGTTGTGCGTTGCCCCCTGGGAACTCTCGGTCACGGTCAGCAATGACATAGCCTGGATTGAAACCCGTGTTCTCCAGGTTATAAGGCACATCCTGCACTCCACACGGAGCGCCTTTACTGGATGCGCCACTTTACTGGAGCCCCAACTGTGTTGTTTTGATCCACCATTTACTTACAATAAAGAAAAAATTCCTTGTTGCTGTCTCTTTTTATCATTTTTTTTTTTTTTTTAAGGCAATACCATGTAAATGAAGCGAGCAGAATATTAGAGAAATGTACAGGTGCAGAATGTGTTGTGTACTGTAGCACCCCAAGGCTATCTATAAATGAAAGCTGAGGCAGAGCTATGTTGCAGCACAGTAACAATGATGTCATTATTCATTTGCAGTTTATCAACACTCAGCCATCTCCAGAGCTTAAACTATTAGTGGTGCTAAATTATGGGTATACCAAAGGGAGTTAACAGCAAGCTTATAGTTAATTGAAAGCCAATACACAGAGTTTTAGATTGCCACAAACTCTTCATTTAAAATATGCAGTTTCAATTTAAAGAAGGCACAGTAAGGTTATGAAAACATGACTGTCATCTTACCCTTGTTGTGGCTATTGCTAGTACCTCCTAAACATTCTAATTATGGATGAGAATCTTTTCTGTTTGCATCGTTAGATGGGGAAAGGGATTAAACTGAATTAAATGATTCATAATTATTTAGTCAGACTGCCCATATGGCACGGCTCTGAAACAGAAATGTTAAATGAAATGTAACATTTTTAATTAAAATCAACAGTATAAATTCACACCATTATAATTACACACTCTGTCCCTCCAAAAAAATGCTTCTTCAATTACACATAAAGCATAGTCTTATACACAATATAGTGTATACCACACAGTACACAAAATCATGGGTTATTTTTTGTTGATACAAAGTGGTAACCAAATTACATTTGTGTCTATGGTTTACATGAGTACACAGTTTCTTTACATGAATGAATTGGTATGTAGCACTCAGCCCACGGTGAAAGATACCACATTGTTCTAGGTGGTGTTTCTACCAGATATATTTCATACATGAATTAGGGCCAGCATTGCTAGAAGATAGAAGTGGTTATACTCTGGTGTACTGATGTATTTAATAAACAGACATGTTTTTGGTTAGTCAATTTGTGTGGAATTTCACATTTTGTGTTATCTGTGTAATCAGTAAAACCATGGCAACCAAGGAACAAAATTGAGATTTTTAAATCTCACCAAGTATTTACCTTGACCAAGCTGAAAAGTACAGAGAACTATTGTGCAATACACTAAAAACGAACAATAATGCATCTCTCCTCTCCCCTGGCACATAAATCTGTTACCTGGCAGTTTCTCATCCCAAGCTAACCAATCCAAGGCAAAATTGATTAAGTAAAACAAAAGACTGTATTGATTGCTTACAGTCAGTAGAAAGCAAGTGGACAGTCAAGTAATTGAGCGAGCCATTATGACTCACTGGTTCATGAGGTTATTCACTAGTTCAACACATTAGTTTATCCATGTTAAAGCTGGTGAAGAAAAACGTCCTGGTGTGAATTGTGTGCAGGTTAAGAGCCACATGAGCTCAGTGGGCATTCTTTTCTCAGTTTAGTCACTAATGCCTTGGAGGCCAAAACCATTACAAGAAAAATGTATAACCAATTCAGTATATGCATAATTTACCATATGGCCCAATGGTTTCAATGAAAATTTTTCAGTGAAAGGTTTGTTTTTGAAAACTCATTTAGAAAGGCTGAAGACATATAAAGTACTGTATGATCATCACCCCATTGCAAATTAACTGCAAATATGAAAACTTATTTTCTCCCAGACTTAAGCAGCATTCATAATGCGTAAAATCACGATAACTTGTTTTGATAGAGCTTGCTTTGAAATAGAACACAATTCACGAGTAGAGTACATGTCCATACGCATTATAGCTGTTTTTGTAAGCTAGGTAATATAAACCAATCAGAGATCAAGGGAAAGCCCAACTAAATTGTCATGGCACACCAAATGGATATAATTGTTCATGCACCAATAACAATCGAGGAAAAATATTTTACTTTATGCTAAGTTTGAAAGAAAATGCATTGTTTATGCAAAAATGATAGGTACATTACATCTCATTAATTACGATTCATTAACAAAAACGGGTAAAAAGATCAGAATAAGACTTGTAAATAAACACAATGATCTTGACCTTGTTTGCACTTGGATTGATGTGGCCCAGATGGTAAGCTACATGCTTGAACAGCGGGCTGAGACTAAGTAAAACTCATGTAGCAGGAAGTAGATTTATAGCCTTCTCAAAACATGTACCTTGTATTGTCCTTTCAGCATCTGTTCTGCCACTGCCACGGTCAGCCTCCATCTCCTGGGTCAAAGACTCTAAAAGAATTGAAAGATAGAGCTACTCAATACTAAAAATGTTTCAAAATTGTCTGTTTTCTTTTTAAATAAGTAAAAAAAGTAGGTTTTTTGGATTGCTGCTGATTATTTAATAGTTTTTAGAATAAAGGCATATTTGATCCAGAACTTTTTTCAATTTAAGAAACCCAATACCTTGATTTTTTACTGGTCAGTCCTAGAACCTCAATAGTCATGGTGTTAAAAACAGAAACATGCCTGCTAACCAGCTGATTCACACATTATGCACATCTAAGGTATCTGGGGTGGCATTTGAACTTTAGCCATCTAGAATTACTTCTGTGGATCATCAGACTGCCATATACATTATTATATAGTATTTTCAGAACCAGGCTAAAGCAAAAGCCTTAGTAAAGAATCCCTGCTATAAGTGCTTTCTGTATGAGCAGTATGGATATTTTAAACCTTACCGTTGAGGGCCCTGAGACTCTCTGTAGAAGCTGCCTGCTTCAGTGTCTGTTCTGCTTGGTCTCGCCTTTTGGTTTCGTATTCAAGTGCTTCCTGTAATTTCCTTTTTGCCTTCTTCTCCTTCTTTAACCTCTTCTGAATTATTGCTGGTTAAAAGGATAAATGGCAGGTAACATGTGCAGAGTGATCCCGACTCACAATGTGCAAGGCCTCATCTGGGTTGCCACATTTTGTAGTTCTTTCTGCTGCCATCTAAATCTAAATGAATTAGCTTTAATTATGATGCTTTATATTCAAAGTGTAATACCCATCTATATGCATCACTTGTATACAGTAAAACAGTAGTTCACTGGGACACTCCCTCTATTAAATGCCTACAGTTCAAAATGTTAGCTCGATGCATTACTAGCTGTTAATGGGTACCTCTGTTTTTCTGCTCCACAGCTAGCTGCTTCTCTATGGTTTCTCTGAGCTCTCGCTCCCTGAATAGCTCCATTTTCAGCTCAGTCTTCTCCATCTGGATCTGCTTCTCTTGGGCTCTGGCGTTGTCGATGGCAACCTTTAAGAGGCCCTGTGCACATGTTTACATTTTTTTAGACATAATACTGGGCCAAAAAGTAAAAACTAAAAAAAGTAGGGCTTGTTTTTCAATAATGTAAGATCAACTTAAAACATTTTTCCTTAAAATAATATGAGTTAATTCAACAAAATATGGTCCTGTATGTTTTATAAGTGTTTTATTCCATAGTTCCAATATGTTTTTGGACATTATTATCATTATTATTATTATTATTATTATTAGTAGTAGTAGTAGTAGTAGCAGTACTGTAACCAGACAGTACCTATATGTTTTCTACTTCATACAATGTAGAAAGGATATGCATATTTATTTTGCCTTTGTTGAAATTATATATTTTTTTACTTTAGGACTTAATTAAAATAGATCAGTACAAATAAATATAAAGTTGTACAACATTAACAACATTCATCTTCATCTCAAAATTAACATCATGGAAATGTGTTCTGTATCCAGCCAATATAATTAGAAATGAAACAGGTTATTTTATTAATTGTTCTTATCTGCTTCAGCCCAATTTTAATCAAGATGCCAAACCTCAATTTTCTGCTTGAATTCCTCATGTTGACTTATCCCTTCACTGTTTTTTTTTTTTACAGCACTGTAACTAAAGGTCATTTTGCAAGACGACTTATTTTACAAATGTGTTATGGGGCTAGATTTAGAATTGATTAATTATAATATACCATAAGCCAGTGTAAACATAGTGGAAATCATTTCAGTGTGATAGATGTACAAGTCACAAGTGCAATGAGCTGATCAATCTCAGCCCTCTATATCTAATGCACAGCTGTACACGTCACAAAACCAACCTTTGACTTGGGTTTCAGGTCTGCTGGTTTCCCTGTGTAGACTATTGAGGATGGGATGTGACAGCCAGCAATGAGACACTCTAACCAGCATTGGACAAAGGTGAATAGCGTGCTTTAAAACTGAGTTAAATGAGTTTCTCAACTATCAAAGGGTTCTGTCCCTCTTCTGAAGAGTATGTGAGTGATAAACAATACATCCCCTACCACGGTTGTAAATACAACATTAGAGCTAGCGGTATTACAAAAAAGCAAAATGATAACGACCTACATGCACCGTATGCATATGTAAAAATGTAAGCTTAACAAACGGATGGCCAGACAGAATGCATATTTAACAGTTTGACGAACTTATTTCCTATCACAACTTTCCCATTATCATTATGCATCGCTAGCTAATTTGCATACATCATTCTGGATTGGTAATCTGCACCAGGAGTATAGCCCATGAACTGTCATATTATTTCATTTTCTCTTATGCTGTTCCATAATATTGCTCTTTTTCATGTTTTCTCCTCCTACTATGTTGGTAGCAACCTGCATTTTTATTTATGTATTTATTTTTTCTCAGGTGACTCATTTTACATAACAACATATCCTTTCATCTCCCTTAATAAATGACCTGCACCAACATCAAAAGCAGAAATATAACTGGCGAGGGAACCCAGAGTTCCTTTATATGTGTTCAATTCAAATCACAGCTATTAGCTTTTGCACCTATGTTACAATATATTAAGTTAATTCAAAATCCTAATGTTTTTATCTATTTCACAGTTGTTTCGCCAGAATATGGTGCATTATGATATAGCATATTGTTTATAACAATATGCATATGCTTACTTGCAACTCATCAACTACAAATCTCTAATGCCCAGAAATTGCACAATCACATAAAATATATATTTTACAAAGATTGACAACAACCCCCCATTAATACACTATGCTTATTGAGCTGCAAACTGTTCACTTTAAATATAAATATATATATAAAAGTTGATTGTATAACCTTGTCATTCTTTTATCTGTTAACCAGTATTTCAGACATATGTGCATTGGGGAAGCATACTAAGAATGCAGAAGACTATCCTTAAAGAGCGTTGGTCAAAGTCTGAAACGTGCTGCCGTCTTGAAAGAGATACCTGTATGTTGGTCAGAAGGGTCTCTATCGAAGACAAGCCATCAGGAAAGAGGAAAGGTGATGGGAATCCTGGAGGTAAATGCTGTCCTGCCAGGGAAAGTCTTTCAAAGCTGTCTCTTGCAGTCGGAGTGCAGAGTGGAGTCTCATCTGTAATGAAAACAAAAAGAAGAATTATGCTTTTCTGTTTTTTGTTTTTTTTGTCCTAACTATTGCTAGTTATTGTGCCAGCCTCAGTTTTCCTACTGGATATGACTGGTTCTATTCCACCTTAAGATCTATAATATTGATGCACATTGTTGAAATTAAAGTACCCAGAGGTTCTCTATGTATATACTGTACATACAAAGTTAATACAATTTCATGTGTTCATGTACCAGAGGCCTGGTCTTCTGGCAGTTAATAATTACAGTTATTTACTATTACTATTAATTAGTACAGTTAATTATACTTTAAGTACATTGAATCTTTATAA